>NW_016157376.1:53692-59656 GCF_001687245.7 Rhagoletis zephyria
GCTTCTCATAAAAATACAATCGCCGTTCGGAGTCGGCGTAAAACTGTAGGTCCCTCCGCTTTGTGTGACAACATCAAGGCGCACGCCACAAATCGGAGGAGAAGCTCGGCCAAACACTAACATATGTGTAAGCGCCAATCTATTATTATATTATTATTATTGAAGATAAAATCTGACAAAATTTACCATATTCGCATCTTTAGCTGTGTGCCAATCGGTAACATTTTTCTACGTGGTAAGACGGATTGGAAAAATTTGTACGAATAAATTGAATGCTGTGCCAAATGCAAAGTAAAATTTTGACAGTTGAAAAACCAAACAAACGCTCGTGTGAATGCTCTATTTTTGTATTTTGCTGAAATTTTTAAAATGAATGTCTATTTTATAACTTGCAAGTAACGCACGCCTTTTTTATGCTTTTTTCAGCTTTCATTTTGACTTTGACCCTTTATTACCTCCAAACAATATTATGTATATATATATTTTTATTCACCACGAGAAATGTTAAATTTTTGGTTTGATCTGTCAAAATTCCATTTTTTCTATCTATGTCTTAAATCTAGCGACATAAAAATCGGTTATACTTAGCGAAAAGTAAACAAATTTTTACAGCGTCTTTTTACACTTATCAAAATAAAGTTTTATTTTCAATATATGCAATCAACATTTTGTTTTAGTAAATTACAATATTTGTTGTTAACTCCCTTCTCATGACGGGGGTGCATCGAGGTCTGGTGGATTTTGTTAAGCTCCTTCTCCGAAAGAGAACTATTCTATCAGACTGGGGGATGGTTCCATTACAAAGTATGTGACCAGAGGCACCCCCCAAGGGGGAACTCTCTCCCCTCTACTCTGGAATCTAACAGTTAACACCATACTTCTAAGCCTAAAGCGCACCGGTTGTCAAGTCATAGCGTACGCCGATGACATAGCAATCGTTGCAACGGGCAAACATCGTCAGGTCCTGAGTGAGTTATTGCAAAACGCACTCGGTCTGGTAAACATCTGGTCCAAGGAATGTGGACTTAGTGTCAGTGCTGCCAAGACATAAATGGTACTTTTCACAAGGAAATATAAAACTCCTTTATTTAAACCTCCCACCCTAAACAGGGTGGCACTTACTCTTTCAACCGAGGTCAAATAGCTTGGAGTTATTCTGGACAAGAAACTGGATTGGAATCGAAACATTTAAGACCGCTCCAAGAAGGGATGCGCTAAACAACACCTTATCCAGAGCTAAGGTGGAACGTGTGCAGAGGACGGCTGTCCTGCTCGTCACGGGAGCCCTGCCCACTACATCCACCAAATCTTTGGAAATAATCTTAAATCTTCCACCTGTGGATCTCTACGGCGAATTTCGCGCCGGCTGTAGTGCGGTCAGGTTAAATACAATCCAGCCGTGGAGAGACCTCAGATGCGGACACGCAAAAGTACTTGAAACTATACCGGATCCTCTACTCTGTTTAGAAAACAAATTCTCCACAAGAATCCCAGAGAGGAACGAGTGGGAAAGGGCCACAGACCTGAACCCAGGGTCTACGGCCATATATACAGATGGTTCCAAGCTTAACGAAAGAGTGGGCAGCGGGATCTACTCTGACGAACTGACTGCGTAGCATTTCCTGGCTCACGCGAGGTTTTGGTCCTTCGACGGTTCGGCTTGCGCTTGTAATTGGACTTCCGCTCCGCCTTCTGCATACGCTCGGTCGGTGTGGAAGCGGATCAGTGCAGCAACGTGTGTTGGGCTAATCCACAGCGATGACAACTGCCTGAGGAATCACAGGCGCCCGTTGCATGAGAGGTAGCTAAGAAATTTATGCAGTAGCGGTGCATTCTAGCGGATTCATATCGTTCGTCCGGCATCATGGCCAGAAAGGCGCGGCAATAGCGCAGCGAATGGGTGCGGCAGCACAGTCGGCATTTGCTGAATTCTTGGGGCCTGTAAATACACGGTCGAAGGACATTGTTAGTGGCATGCGGGTGATTGGTGAACTGAGACGAGAAAAAATGTGAGAAAGATAGTAGAGTGAGTGTAAGGGCATGAGCTACGCGGGTGGTAATAAGCAAAGCTTCGTTATGTTGCGTGTGACGGTTCCGTTTTGGGTGCGAATGTCTACCACGCGAACATTTTGATCGGGAGCGGGATGGAGTTTCGTAATTCGGCCGAGCCGCCATTCGTTGGGGGGAAGGAGATCGTCTTTGATGACAACTAAGTCCCCTTCGTTTAGATTGGCTTCCTGGCCTTTCCATTTGTAGCGCTTATGGAGTTCTTGCAGATACTCAGTTTTCCAGCGCTTGCTGAACTGGTGATGGAGTACCCTTAGTTTCTGCCACTTATTTATTAGGGAGAGATTTTCGGAGTTTGGCTCAGGAATGGAGAGTAGAGGGGCACCGCGGAGAAAGTCAAAGCTTGTAGGTCACAAGGACAAGGAGAGTGTTGAACTCCTCATACGTGAATTTATGGGTGCCCGCAGCTTTGGTGAAATGAATCTTGAAACTTTTCACTGCTGCTTCCCAGAGTCCTCCTATGTGTGGGGCGTACGGAGGAATGAATTGCCATGAGAGGCCGTGGAGGGCATATTTGTTGGCAATATCCGCTGAGACTTCCTCAAGAAAGGTGAACAATTCCCTCTTGAGACCTCGTTGTGCACCTACAAAGGTTTTTCCATTGTCGGACATCACTTTGTGGGGTATTCCTCGGCGTCCGATGAATCGTGTGAATGCTGCCTTAAAAGCTTCTGTTCTTAAATCAGAGCAAAGTTCGAGATGTATAGCTTTTGTGGAGAAACATACGAAAACGCAGACGTATGCTTTGGAGTGAGATGCTAGACGAAGAGTAGAGGTTTTTACCAGAACGGGACCAGCAAAATCAACACCAGTGGTTTGGAATGGGAGCGAGTATGTAGAGCGTTCTGGGGGTAACGCGGCCATCATTTGGGACTTCATATTANCGTGAATTTATGGGTGCCCGCAGCTTTGGTGAAATGAATCTTGAAACTTTTCACTGCTGCTTCCCAGAGTCCTCCTATGTGTGGGGCGTACGGAGGAATGAATTGCCATGAGAGGCCGTGGAGGGCATATTTGTTGGCAATATCCGCTGAGACTTCCTCAAGAAAGGTGAACAATTCCCTCTTGAGACCTCGTTGTGCACCTACAAAGGTTTTTCCATTGTCGGACATCACTTTGTGGGGTATTCCTCGGCGTCCGATGAATCGTGTGAATGCTGCCTTAAAAGCTTCTGTTCTTAAATCAGAGCAAAGTTCGAGATGTATAGCTTTTGTGGAGAAACATACGAAAACGCAGACGTATGCTTTGGAGTGAGATGCTAGACGAAGAGTAGAGGTTTTTACCAGAACGGGACCAGCAAAATCAACACCAGTGGTTTGGAATGGGAGCGAGTATGTAGAGCGTTCTGGGGGTAACGCGGCCATCATTTGGGACTTCATATTATGCTTGTAGATGGTACATGTCTTGCAGTGAAAGATGCATGTCTTGATCTTCTGCTTGAGGCGAGGGATGTAGTATTCCTGCTGGACCATGCGGATCATAAGCTGCTTTTCGGCGTGTAGTAGTGTTGAATGGAGGAAAGCGAGAAGGAGAGAACATAGCTTTGAGTTGTCTGGTATAATAATGGGGTGCCGCTCATTAAAAACGAGGGCAGCATAAGTGAGGCGTCCGTTAACGCGCAGCAGGCCTGACATATCCAAAAATGGGTGAGCAATGGGTCTTTTTTGCTGATGGGGGTTTTCGCTTCCAAGGTTGTGATCGTTTCTCCGTAATATTTGTGTTGAGCATTCCGAATGAGAAGCAATTTCGCCTGATTTATTTCTGCATGCGTTAGAGTGATAGTTTGTGGGACATACAACCTTTTGGCTTTGTTTACAAACCGTAACATGAATGCTACCACTCGGAGAGCTCTTGAGTAGGAGGAGAAGCGGTGTAAGAGATCGGTGCTTACGGCTGTTTGAAATGCTTCTATGTGCTTTTGTTCCGGTGGAGATGGGTGATTTGGGGTGACTTTAGGCCATAGTATGGGGGGCTTTGTTAGCCATTCTGGGCCTTTCCACCAGAGAGAGCAGTCTACGAGATCTTGAGGTTTGGCTCCTCGTGTGCCTTGATCTGCTAGATTGTCGGCGCTGCAGACATGACGCCACGTAGCATTGTTGACGTTTTGAAGGATCTGGGATGTTCAGTTTGCTACATACATCTTCCACATCCAGGGAGGTTTTTCCAACCAAGCTAGCACGATGGAAGAGTCAGTCCACAACGTTAGTTCATGAGAGGGCAAATCTAGTTGGAATCGGATCTGTTTCACTAACTTTGTGAGGAGGACTGTACCGCAGAGTTCCAGCCTTGTTAGAGAAATAGTCTGTAAGGGTGCAACTTTGCTCTTTGCTGCGAGTAGATGAGAAGTTGCAGTTTCGCCATGTGGAACTCTTAGATATACACAAGCGCAAAAAGCCTTTTCAGAGGCATCAGAAAATCCATGCAATTGGATTGGGTTATCCGGGCTGAATTGTACCCAAAGGGGTATCTCAATTTCTTTTATCGCCGAGAGATTTTTCTGGAAAGAGTTCCATTTTAGAAGTGAGGTGGGTTTCACAGCTTCGTCCCAGTCTGTTCTTTCCATCCAGAGCTCCAGGAGGAGAGTTTTCGCTGCTATCATAATGGGCGATAGCCATCCTGCCGGGTCGAAAAGTTTTGCGACAGCTGATACGATCTGTCGCTTTGTGGCAGTGTTTGTGTCAGGGAGCGGATCTACGAAACGGAGTACGAAAACGTGTCTGTGAGAGCGTTCCATTTAATTCCAAGGGTTTTCGTTGACCTTGGCTCTTGGAATTGGAGAAAATCTGTGTCTAACAGATCAGACTGAAGAATATCTTTCAGCTGTGATTTGTGATTTGTCGTGATCTTTTTCAAGGGGAATCCCGCTGATTTTAGGACACCGAAATTTGAGATATCGATTCGCTGGCTGAATCCAGATCGTGCCCGCCTGAGAGAATGTCGTCAACATAAGTTTCGTTGACTAAAATTGCTGAGCTTCGTTGGGATTTTTGTTGTGTGCCTTTGGCCAATTGATGAAGTGTTCTTATGGCCAAATAGGGAGCACAGTTAACTCCAAATGTAACTGTTTTTAGTTTAAAGTCTTCTATCGGACTTTAGGGGGATCGGCGGAATAGGATTCGCTGGAAATCCTGGTCTTCCTTATGGACGTATATCTGGCGATACATTTTTTCAAGGTCGCCATTGAACATATACTTATATAACCTCCATTTGAGAATTATACGCATTCGATAATTTTGGAGTACGGGACCGGTGTGCAGTACGTCATTGAGTGAGATGCCGGAGTGAGAGAGTTTTGACGCATTAAAAACTACTAGGATTTTAGTAGTTTTACTATCATGTTTACAGCGTAATGTGGCAGGTAAAATGAGAAATATTTACCATCACGTATGATTTCGCGTGACTTTGTGGGCTCCATGTGGTCTAGAGTTAACTATTCTTCGAGGACCTTTGAATATGTGGTTTGGAGTTCCGCTTTCTTCTCGATGCTCCGTTCAATGCTGAGGTATTGCTGCTGAGCTGCGGGTCTGGAGTGCCCTAGTGCGGTTGAGTCGGGAAATGCTGACTTGAATGGGAGTTTTACTACGTATCGGCCGTCTTCTCTCCGATAGGTAGTATTTTTGTAGAGCTCCTCACAAAATTCATCATCGTATGTGTGAGTGGGAGCCGATGGAACCTCCTCTTGTTCCCAAAACCTTTTGAGTAGATCTCCTAGGGAATCTGCTGAGCCTTCAACTACCTGGGTGGAAAATGTTGAGATTTGTTCCGCAACGGCGCCACTTAATATCCACCCAAAGATGGAATTTTGGGCTACTAAGCTTCCACCAACTTTGGTTTTGAGACCTGGAACGAGTATTTTGGGGAGCAGGTCGCTACCAATTACCATGTCTATCCTGGCGG
>NW_016157376.1:59681-93810 GCF_001687245.7 Rhagoletis zephyria
CGTGATCTTTTTCAAGGGGAATCCCGCTGATTTTAGGACACCGAAATTTGAGATATCGATTCGCTGGCTGAATCCAGATCGTGCCCGCCTGAGAGAATGTCGTCAACATAAGTTTCGTTGACTAAAATTGCTGAGCTTCGTTGGGATTTTTGTTGTGTGCCTTTGGCCAATTGATGAAGTGTTCTTATGGCCAAATAGGGAGCACAGTTAACTCCAAATGTAACTGTTTTTAGTTTAAAGTCTTCTATCGGACTTTAGGGGGATCGGCGGAATAGGATTCGCTGGAAATCCTGGTCGTCCTTATGGACGTATATCTGGCGATACATTTTTTCAAGGTCGCCATTGAACATATACTTATATAACCTCCATTTGAGAATTATACGCATTCGATAATTTTGGAGTACGGGTGCAGTACGTCATTGAGTGAGATGCCGGAGTGAGAGAGTTTTGACGCATTAAAAACTACTAGGATTTTAGTAGTTTTACTATCAGGTTTACAGCGTAATGTGGCAGGTAAAATGAGAAATATTTACCATCACGTATGATTTCGCGAGACTTTGTGGGCTCCATGTGGTCTAGAGTTAACTATTCTTCGAGGACCTTTGAATATGTGGTTTGGAGTTCCGCTTTCTTCTCGATGCTCCGTTCAATGCTGAGGTATTGCTGCTGTGCTGCGGGTCTGGAGTGCCCTAGTGCGGTTGAGTCGGGAAATGCTGACTTGAATGGGAGTTTTACTACGTATCGGCCGTCTTCTCTCCGATAGGTAGTATTTTTGTAGAGCTCCTCACAAAATTCATCATCGTATGTGTGAGTGGGAGCCGATGGAACCTCCTCTTGTTCCCAAAACCTTTTGAGTAGATCTCCTAGGGAATCTGCTGAGCCTTCAACTACCTGGGTGGAAAATGTTGAGATTTGTTCCGCAACGGCGCCACTTAATATCCACCCAAAGATGGAATTTTGGGCTACTAAGCTTCCACCAACTTTGGTTTTGAGACCTGGAACGAGTATTTTGGGGAGCAGGTCGCTACCAATTACCATGTCTATCCTGGCGGCTGCGAAGCAGTTGGGATCAGCTAGAGGCAGTGAGGCGTGTTCTTGGAGATCAACGTAGGTCACCTTGAATGATGGTAAAAAGTGCGTCAATTGGGGAGTATTATTGCGTGAGTTGCAATTTTTAGGGTGAGATCTGGAGAACATATTGTGAGTGAGCAAATTTTGTTCGTATTCTGGACTGTTCGTCCGCCCATTCCTAATATTTCAAAGTTTGTTTTGGTTGTGGGTAGACCAAGTAGCTTTTGTACACGATAAGTTACAAAAGTCTTTTGGGATCCTTGGTCTATTAGAGCGCGAATTTGAACGGTTTCTCCTTTGTGGAAGATCGGGATATTTGTCGTAGGGAGTAAAGTTCTTTCTCTACTACTTGATAAATGTGAGAGCACCTCATCTTTATTGCTTTGAGATGCATTTTCTGCGGCGGCTTGGGTAGAGGTACATGGCATTTCATTGTCAATGGTCACGTGAGATGTGACGTAGTTTTAGTGGGGTTTTTATTGTTTGACGTTTGGGATTTTGCTGGGAAATGAAGGAGAGAGTGGTGTCGCTTTTGGCAATACACGCAAGTGAAGTTGCTTTTACAATCTCTCTCTGAATGAGAGTACGCCAAACAATTTTTGCAATAACTATTTTCTTTCACAAACTTATTCCGATCAGGGATGGATAGTTCCTTGAATTTTACGCACATCATCATTGAATGATGGGAATTGCATAATTTGCATGAGACTGGCTTTTTTTGTTCACTATGGAACGATTGAGTCTTGTTCCGGAAGTTGAACGATTGAGAGGCCGTTGATGATGCCGGAGGAGTGAAAGTGGGTTGAGGCGGTTTTGGTTTATTCGGCCTGTATGTGCTAAGCCGTTCTACAACTTCGTATCGAGTTGTTAGAAATTGGCCCATTTCTTTTCTTGAGTTTAGAGATTGCTCCCACACTGCTAGGATTTCGTCTGGGAGTTTTGAGGAGCAGAGATATATGAGCATTGGGTCCCATNCTGGATTGCTTCGTTAGCTGCGTCTACCAGAGCCAGGTATTTGTTGAGGTGCTCCAGATATGTTTTCAGTCCTGCCTCAGTGTGGTCCGTTTCGCTAATGCTCCACCACTTCTCGCAATATTTGTCCAGTCTCGAAATTTCATAAATGAATTTTTTATGATTGTAAGCGATTTCATCTTCTTCGGCTTGGGATTTTGACCTCGTTCTTATGCCTTGCTGGGTGTGAAGGGTTTGGGGTTTTTCCTGGTTATCTTCTGCCATAATTAGTGATTTGAGGGGTTAATATGCGTGTATAAATCGATTCCTTGAGACTTTGAGTAGGTAGGNCTCGTTCTTATGCCTTGCTGGGTGTGAAGGGTTTGGGGTTTTTCCTGCTTATCTTCTGCCATAATTAGTGAGTTGAGGGGTTAATATGCGTGTATAAATCGATTCCTTGAGACTTTGAGTAGGTAGAGAAAATATTTGGGTGTGTGTGTTTTATTATATATATGTGAATATAATTTTTGTGCGTATATTATATACCACACTATATTGAATATATATATATATCTATATTTTTGCTCGGCACTGTCTTTGGATCGTTGCTATTTTTCTGCTCCTTACTGTCCTGTCTCAGCGCATCTGAGTACAGTAACCGTTTATAATATTGGTATAGGAGTATACGTGTATATATATATTGTATATACCTTGCACACAAATTTTGTTTGCTANCTGCTCCTTACTGTCCTGTCTCAGCGCATCTGAGTACAGTAACCGTTTATAATATTGGTATAGGAGTATACGTGTATATATATATTGTATATACCTTGCACCCAAATTTTGTTTGCTAGTGCAGTTAGCTCAGCTTATGTATACACGTTTGTGTGTATGTACGTATGTAACCCACTAGCTGTGCGATGCTAGTGCAAATAGCGAATAAGCGGGAGATGCAAAGGGAGGAAAATCACTGTGGAGTTGGAGCAGTATAAATATGTACACGTATATATGNAGTGCAGTTAGCTCAGCTTATGTATACACGTTTGTGTGTATGTACGTATGAAACCCACTAGCTGTGCGATGCTAATGCAAATAGCGAATAAGCGGCTTATATACCCAGTAGTAAATTGAGGCATATCTTTCAGCTGTGATTTGTGATTTGCNGTATATATGTAAATACGTATATGGTTAATATATATGCCCGGGTAGGGGGAGATTTAGCGGTCGCTTGGCTTATATACCCAGTAGTAAATTGGGGAAGTATATTATACGTACGAGTGTACTTTTTGGAAGGTTTTTTGGCGGCAGTTAAATATATGTACATATATACGTATATCTAGTGTTATTTCGGGATTTATGTACGAGAATATGTATTTATACTTAGCGGATATTATTTTTTGAGATTGTATAGGGCAGTAGGGAAAAGCGCGGGAATTTCATATATAAATGTTAATATAAATTTGCGCAAAAATGAGCGGTAAATCAAATTGAGGGTTCTTATTTTTACCGTCTTTGGGGTCCGCTAAATATATATACGTATATAAGTGAGTTAGTTTAGCGGTTTTTTTTTAGGTTAAAATCAAATGCGCGGGAGTATTCGCAAAAATTTATGTGTTCAGCGTTTATGTGAGGGCGTTATTTGATGTACGATATATGAAGAGGGGATGTTTTCATATACGGTTTTGGGGAAATCCGCTAAACTCTTTATATAAATAAGTAAATTAGGCACTTACTTTGGCATTCCTCTTTTTTTTATTACAAACCGCTGAGAGTATTTGTGTGTGGGTGCTGACTGTGCTGCTATTATTGTTGTGCTGTGCGACGTCTTCTGGGCAACTTGCCGTTGCTGTTGCTGGGCGGTTGTTTGGCGGCTTTTATGTGGCTACTTGCTGTTTTTGTTGAGCGGCTGAGTTCGTCTTCTTGCTACGGTTGTTGTTGCTTGTTGGCCAATTTGTAGACGGGTATGGCTTTTGTTTCGCACACGTATTTTATGCCAATTTTTTTTTTTTTGTTTTATGTTTTTGTTATATGTATTTGCAATTTATTCCTTCACGTATGGCCAAATTTGTCTTGTTGTGTTTTGTAAATTTGTTTAGCCTTTTTTTCTAACTTAATGCAACTGGCACTTGTTTGTTTCGCTTTCTGTGTATGCACTTGTATATGGGTGTGTATATACCGAAGATTACGTTTAATATTTTTAAAATTTTAAATTTGTTTTTATGAAGATATAACTTTTTTTGTGTTTTAATGCCACTATTGCAGTTTTATTTGTTTTAAGGTAAGTTCTCTTTTTCGTTTTCTTTCAATTTGTATTTTTCTTTATTTTCAGCGACTGGTTTTTCTGCACCCCAAATTACGCAGGTAAGTACTTATCTCTACGCACGTACAGATGTACATACATATATGTAAATATTTAACACAATTTTTGCGACGCACCGAACTTGCACCCGCTATTCACAAATAAGGATTTTTATAATTTTAGTTTTTGAAAAAATGAATTTGTTTTATATTTGTTTTTCTATTTATATAATTTGCACTTACGCGCGCGAACCACGGGATTGCGTTTTTTTGTTCTCTCGATTCTTTAAGTGGGTTTCGGCACCATGTTCACTTTCGCGTGAATAAAAGGGGTTTACTACTTTTTTATAGATATTTAAATTTACAATTTATTCAGGTTTAATTTGCGGATTTTACAATTTTTCTTTCGAGTGGACGACCGTTTATGTAGAAGGATAGCGAACGAATAAACTTAAAGCTATTGCTTGGCCATTACATAGATATCAGATGTTTGTTCTTAGGTAAGTATTAATTCATTAATATAGTATAAAGGGTAAGTGCAAAATATATTTCCTAATATTTAAAGCTCGGTTAAATTCGGACCCATGTCACACATTTTTTTACCCTTTGCCCTTAATTTAAAATCGAATACGAACAGAGAAAGGGGCAATCAAAATGCGATATTTTTTGGTAAATCACGATTAATTATTTACGAGCTAGAGCTCTTGTTAAAAATCGACTATCCAGCTATTCGATTAGTCGACTAGTCGATTAGCAAATTTTTTTGTCGGTTGATAGTCGAGTAGCAAATATTCGATTAACCGCTCGCATTCGACTAACTGTTCACTTTCGACTAACCGCTCGCTATCGAGTGTTCTGAAAATCGACTTACCGAAATTATTCGAATAGTGACAACTTTTCACCATAAAATTATTATTATTAGGGCGGTTGGGTTTTATCAATAAGCATAGGTATTCAAAAAATATAAATAAATGTTTACTCAAAGAAAACAACTAGTCGACAAATCGAAAGTGAACGTATAGTCGACTAGTTATATGTGAGCGGTTAGTTGAAAAAGTCGAAAAGAAACGGTTAGTCGATTAACAAGTAGGGACACGATATCGAACCTAAAGTATCGATATAGTACAAATTTAAAGTACCGCTGTAAATATATCGGGTACCCATTATTATCGGCATAAAAAGAATCGATATTCCCAATATCTCGATTCAGTCTGAACCTTTCCACGAATTCTGCGTCTCTCAGAAAGATATTATTCATTCTCTCTCTATACCGATACACTCTAGGAACGTTTCGTTTTCACTTTCGGAATCACTTGACCACATATGTACAGCAAAATGGTATGCTAATGGGAAAATACTACACTAAACTGAATCTACTCAGCTTTCGAGACAGGTAGAAAATTGTTTACAATTGTAGAAAAATCCGTAACACAACTGTGTTCGTTGTGTTACAGAAACAGACACAATTGTAATTACAAGTGCGCCACATGTAACTACAAGTTGCTATGTGTTACAAAATATCTACACTTGTTTAATTTATTTGAACAATTGTAGGACTTGCAGCGCTGTTACAGGCCCCAGGTCTTTTTACACAGAAATCTGATAAATCTGACATATATATAACGTCTGATATTTAGCGAGTTTAAATGCAAATTTTGTAAAAATTTGTTGTCACTGTATAATCTTCTAATTCGTGCAAGCGAACGGTGCAGACGTGTCGCGACGGAGCGTCGCAACTGATTTAGCGCGTTCTAGAATGCTTTATATCGAAAAAATCAAAAAAAGTCCCTTTTTAATTAATTTATATGTAAAAGGTCCTGATCGCTGTTCTTTCGCGAAAGTTTACAAACCGAATGTAGAATATCCGGTCGGGTAGAGGTAGCTAAATACATCAATTCCCCGATCAGCGACTGATACTCCCTTTTATCCACACGTCTGCACTTTGCGTCATCACAGCTTACTTGGAATCCGGCATTTAACGGCGTAACTACAGTCAGACATACCATACTGGCTCAATAGATAAGCAATGTATTTTCTTTGGCCAAGTGTAATTGCGCCCGTTTCCCCTTCACGCTGGATCTCCAATCCCAGAATATATCGTAATTTTCCACCTTTAACCAAATCGAATTCGTCTGCGATTTTTCCTTTAATCGCAGCTACGTCCTCTAACCGCGCCTAAGTCGTCTTCATATACAGCTATTATGCTATAGTTACCGTTCTCGTGCTTCGTACATACGCAAGGCTCGCTGACGCATGACGAATACCCAAATGACTTCAAAACAGTGTCCAACTTTGAATTCCATTCGCGCCCGCTTTGTTTTAATCTATATAGCGCCTTATTCAGCTTCAATACTCGGTGTGGAAACTCTTCGCAAACAATCCCCTCAGTCTGTGTCATATAAATGGCTTCGTATAAACCGCTATTTAGGAATGCTAAAGATATGTCCATTTGGTGCCAATGCAACTCATGCTCACAACGAACCGCCGCAAACCTTAACACCGGTAAAAACATTTCAGTGCAGTTCACTACAAAGCGCTGACTGCACCCCTTTCCCACCAAACGACTCTTAAAGCGTTGAACACTGCCATCTGCGTTTTTCTTTACGTTGTAGACCCACTTGTTGCTTATGACATTTTCACCAGGAGGGACGTTCATCAACGACCAAGTTTCATTCTTAACTAGGGCATCATACTCCTCCTTCATGGAGGCCCTCCACTCTGCTGCATGCTCGCTCTTCAACGCCTAGCTTACGGACTTTGGTACTGTATGCGCCGTTCATTCCGAGGACGACCACGGCTTCCACTGCGTACTAATTTTGGTCTGCCCGGACCGTACCGCACTTCACCTGCACAATCGTTGTCTTCATCATTACCTTCACCTTTAACTTCGCCTCCGGACTCCTCCGCAACGTTTAGCGCCGATTCACGCTCAGCATTTTGCTCGTTAACATCTGGGCTAACAACTTCATTTCCAAATGATGTGATATCGATTTGTTCGCGTTCGTGACCAAGGTATACATTTTCCATGAAAATTACATCTCTACTAGTAATCACCTTCGCCTGTTTGGGTTAAGATGCGTTACTGTAGGCTCTTTACCCGTATAAACTTCGTACGGCGTTTTATTAGCCAGCGCTTTTGTTGCTGCTCTGTTCCGGAGGTAAACTGCCGTCGACACCGCCTCTGCCCAAAAATCTTCGTCCAACATACTATGCGCCAACATGCTGCGTGCCATCTCAACGAAGGTTCGATTAGCTCGTTTGGCCACGCCGTTTTGTTGAGGTGTGTACGGGGCTGTCAACTGGCGTTGTATACCATTATCAACTAAAAGCTTTTCAAACTCTTCGTTCAGGTATTCACGGCCATTATTGTTTCTCTACATTTTGATTTTCCTATCACTCTGTTTTTCTACCATTTGTTTAAATGACTTTAACGCAGCGAACACCTCACTTTTTGCCTTTAAAAAGTACACAAATATATACCGGGATTTGTCGTCGATGACCGTGAGAAAATACCTGGAGCCGTCAATTGAATTCTTATTCATAGGGCCACACAAATCATAGTGCATCAGTTCGAGTAAGGTTCTTGCACGACTTCTCGATGTTTGGGCAAAAGGCTTAACACAAATATTGCTCTTTGCACATGTTACGCAATCACTTTTATTTACATTATTTGTAAACTTTAGGCAGTGTACGAGTTGTTTATTTGACATTTCACATAAACTATCAAAGTTTAAGTGGCCGAATCGGTTATGCTAAATCGTAATTTCGTTCTCTTGTATCGCACCAAAACATTTGTACGTTTTTCTCTTATACACAAACAAGCCACCAACTTGATGCGCTCTTATCAATACTGCTCCCTGCTCGTCTTTTATCACCGCTTGATTATTCTCAAAATTTACGTCTAATCCGTGATCACATGCTTTGCTTACCGACACGAAATTGCACTTCAAGTCGGGTACATGCAAAACGTTATGTAGTTTAACTCTACTGCTCTCAGTTTGCAAGCTAACTTCACCAATTCTGTTCGCTTCTATATACTTGTTTCCCGCCAATTCAATTCTCTCTTTACGCTCTTTATATGTCACAAATAATGTCCGGTCACAGTACAGGTGTGCAGCTGCACCGCTATCAATGCACCACTCATCTCTTTTTAACTCGTAAGGAGAAATATAAGCAAGAACAGCGAATAATTTATCATCTCTATCTCAAAATGCCCGAATTTTCCGCAGTTAAAACATTTACCCCCGCGCCTTCTGTCGTTGTTGTTTCCCTTGTGGTTACTAGCAGGAATGTTTTGGATATTCGTTTGCGCCACTAGTGCATGCTGCAAATCTAGAATACCGGTTTTATCGCCGTCGCGCCTGGCCCCCTCCTCGAGCAATTTAACTTTTTAGTGCAGTTAGTGTAGGCAAAGTATCTTGAGACTCGATTGCCACGACGAATTTCTCATACGATTTTTGGCATTCACGCCGTTATACAATGCTTTACGTGATTCACCTGTAACGGTTTTATGCATAACATAATGCTAGCTAATGCCTTTTCATCCTTGGTGTCAAATGCGACTGCCTTTTCATTCTTGGTGTCAAATGCTACTGCCTCTTCGGCTGTAATATTTTCGCCTTTCACAAGTTTTCCACTGGTGATTGCCCATAAGTCTGTGTGGACTAAGACGCTCCTCCAGCTTATCAATCCAATATAGTCCGGTGAAACTCATTTTGATTTTGATTACTCTCAACTTTACTTGTATGTACTTCTTTTCAATTTTAACTTTTTGCGGTCTGGGCCCATAACCTATCGGGGGTTATGGGACTTACTTACTTGCGAAGTACGATTGCTGAGAAAAGAATAGACGGAGCTTATAACTTAAGCCTACGAACGTTTATTTGCGAGTGAATGTAATGTTACACATCTACGTGTCTGCATAGCTAACCAACAAAGGGAATGACATTTCGAAGAAACAGTAATGGTTAATATATCATGTTGCTTAATAATTCTTACAACCAACAATATATAGTAAAATTTCATGGGAAATATTTTCGTAGAATGTTTTAACCCATTAGCTCCCATCTGTAAAGGCCGTTTTGACCCTTTCTTCAAGAAACCCCACAAAATGCAAATTTGGAAGTTTGTTAGAGGATTAATATATTCTAGAAAATTATTCTTCGGAAAATTTTACTAGGGGTCTTCTCAGGCAAAAATTTCATGCCACCAATGTAAAAGTCTCTATGTATAAAATTAAATCGCCAAGAAGGTATAACTCAAATTTCAAAAATTTTGTTTTTTGAATTTAGTTTGACTATTATTCCTTCCTGGCATAGATTTTTTTATTTAAATTTTTTAGAAATCTACGTTGGCGGTACAAAATTTTTACTTGTGAAGACTCCCAGTAAAATTTTCCGAAGAATAATTTTCTAGAATATATCAATCCTCTAAAGAACTTCCAAATTTGCTTTTTTCGGAGTTTCTTGAAGTAAGGGTCAAAACAACCTTTTAAGGCGGGAGCTAATGGGTTAAAATGTTCTACGAAAATATATCTCATGAAATTTTAATATACATATATGTCTTAACCTTTAACTTCGCTCAGACATATATTTTAACAATTTTTTCACTTTTTTGAAAACTACTTAGGCCAGGACATGAAAACTTTAGTAAGCCATAAAACAAAAATACGAGCTAAGTTGTGCAAATCCGTCGAGTGTTTTTTTACTGGATATTTTTACTTTCAGAAAATGTTAGCAAAGTCCGGGCTGGTTTGAATTGTCATAAAATTGTCGCACATTGTATAAGATAATGGTAGTAAGAATTGCAACAAGCACATCATTTTGACGTTATGGTGTCCACGGCGAAAAATTCAGCTATCGCCCTAACACCACCTTATTGAATTCGTCTTGGAACTGCTTTAAGCTATTACAAACAACCGTTATGCGAACAAATTTATAATACACTGTGCACAAATGCGCTAGCGTATAAAAAAATTCTCCAAAATATTTTTGCGGTATTCATCAAATATAGACGAGTTGGTGTTTCTTCTGTGTAGTGTAAAAAAGTGTAAAGTTGCGAAAGATAAACCCCTTACCTGATTTTACAAAAAGGACACCACGGAATATCTAAGTAATATTCAATCTTCGATGAAATTCACATTACCTACATATTCACATCACTTCTAAATTAAGGACATAAACACGAACCCGTCATTTTGTACCTCTAGTCTGAAAGGTTTTGTAACCATAGACTTAAATAAATAAATATGAAATGAAATGAAATAAAAATGACACTGACACAACGTCGAACCAGTAGATCATAAATTCATAACAAACTCTAAAAGGCTTTTAGTGACTTACCACGTTTATGTAAATCATCACGCACTATTTGGCCGGATAAATTCGTTACTGTTGGTGTGGGTGGCAGGGCTAGATGAGCCGGTGTTGCATTACCGGGATACCAGGCCCAACCGCCTGATTGTCCATTGAACATGCGTAACTTCTCGTACACGGATTCATTTTGTTGTTGTGCTTGTTGTTCTTTCTGTGAGGCTAAATTCCGCAGAACCCGATTTATCGAGGAAACCTGTTAATGAACCACATATTAGTTCGATGTCATTAAAAGAAGTAAAGTTATTAAGCCTACAAGCTTTACAGCCCAACCTGAAACTCGTATAAACGCACGGCATTTCTTTACGCACTCCGTCTAATTTGCTTAACCGCTTCACCCTAAATTGACTTCCGTGCGTTTGCATTTGATTTTACTGAGCGAATGGTCGAATAAAAATCTCACGCAAAACAAAAATTGGAAATTGAGTTAAAGCTCAGTTAGTCTAGGCTTAACTCAATTTAACTCAATATCACTCAATACATCAGCTTAAGCCAGATGCGAAAATATTTTTTATTTTTTTCACCTGTTTCAAAGCTTGCTGAATACAGTAACAAAACCGATTATTCCGTATTGAGCAATATCCTGGAAGTGCTTTATGGCTTGACAACTTAGTGAGCATAAGAAGTCGCGACCTTCAAGGGCACTTGATGCTTTAAAAGCATTCTTTGAGGATCCCGTCCAACTCACGGACAAAATGATACTGAATTATGCTTCAGCAAGCCCTAATAGGTAATAATTCCTGAAAAGAGCACTTGCAGAGTCTGCTATGTGCTGGATGCATGCTCGAAGATGGCAATACTGAGCCCAGTGTCAGGCTGCAATAAACTTTTCCAAAACTACATATGTACATCTAGACTTATGGACAACCGCAAAACTTGTTTGAACCAGCTATGCACGCATAACAGGATCACCTTTTGGTGGGTACCGGACCATGAGGGTTTTAGTGCCAACGAAAGAGCCGACGCTCCCGAAAAACGTGGGTACAAATGGTGCCCATATATCCACTCCATTTCTATGCTCCATGAAAAGTATACACAGTAGAGCTCCTAAGGGAAAAAGCAATCTCTGAACGACTTCTGAATTTTAGTCGAGAGCATCTGAGAACTTTCACAGGCTACCTGACAGGGCTACAAATGTATTATGCGATCGTCTCTGTCCAGGATCTGGAACATGACACCATCTAAAATGTTGTTTAATTTCATAAATGGCATAAGGTTGAATCGAACTTCTATGGGGTTAGCACAATAGGTCGATGTTATTTCCACAAATAATGATAAAATCTACTCAGTTTAATAATAATAATAAACAAAATATTTGGTCTTCATTACGGAGAATTTAACTTAATAAAAGTATGTTCCAGCGTTATAAAATATCTAGTTCACAAAGCACCCTTTTTTGTAAAATATCACCCGAAACAAAACCTAGTGTAGTTCAGGGCTGGCGAGTCTAAGGCACGCGTGCCATTAATGGCACGCAACAAAATAATTTGGGCACGGTATTAATTGAGGACTCAGTTCCCCAATTACTAGAAGTAGTATTTACTATCTAATAGACACAATTTGTTTCTCGTTTAAATTGGAGATGAAAGCAAGGTCTACTCACACCCAAGAAAACACGTCAGAAGAGCCAAAAATACAGACAGTAACAAGGTGTATAAACAAGGTGTGATTGACAACTCAGATCGGCTCTCTTTTAAGATACTACTATGCCAAAAATACAAACAAACAACTCACAATTTATAAAATTTCTTTTCGATTTGATTTAGGATGGTTCTTATGAGAGCAATGTCAAATTGAATCACAATTTGTTAAATACATTTTGCACAGTAACCAACATCCCACCATGCAAAACATGAGAAATAGGCAACAATCGTCAATGGCAACAAATTGGCGACTCACCGATTTATTGCTGTGGTGACAAATCGGCAACATCACTTCGTTCATGTCAATTTTGAATAAAAAAGTTCTCAAAAATTCCGAAACTTATGAATATGGCGTCAATAGTATTGGCCAAAAGCGTCTAAATTATGCCCAAGGACAAGATTGAAAAAATAGGAAGTCTCACAGCGAGAAAATGAATTAATTCCGATTGTAAGTTGCAATTTGGTATACAAATGAGGTATTAAAAAGAATAAAATTATTCCAAATATCGCCTGAAGCGATAAGAAAAGGACTCATTCAGATAATAAGAAAACGACTCGCCCAGGCGAGTTGCCTTCGGCGGACGTTTTAGAGCGACCGGTAATAAGAAATCGATTCGATGGCAATATTACCGGCAATAAATTTGTTTCCGAGGGCGACACGTTTTCTTATTACCGGCAACACAAATTGTTTGGTGGGAAAATCCACATAAGACATAAATTCTCATCGACGAATTTTATAAAGACTTAAATTTATTATGTATCCTGATGTGACTTCACTTGATAAACTGAACTTGTTTAAATTTGCTAATACAAAAATTTTGGAAGCTTGGAATTTAATTCCAGACATTTAGATGTCTGCAGGAGCTGGCGTTTGCACACAAGGTACACAGATACATTCAAGAGACGCTTAATTCATTTTTTTTTTTGAATGTTTTCACGATTTTAGTGTCAACCAATGTCTCCAAGAAAGGTTGGAGGAGTCAAAGAGGTTTTTGGCACGTCATGGCTACATTGAATAATTTTTTGGAAATAATGACACGTGTATGTACAAAGGTTTTTTTTTCAAACAAACGTTATGTTCGTACTTAATGCACTTATCTATTAACAGCTTCGTTATTTATCATCCCATTTTAAAAACCGAACATGTTTAACATGTGCTTTAAAATGGTGGATGTACACTGAAGGAAAAAATATTAAAATTATTCAGAAACCTAGTTGATCTTACTATAAACGTCAACGAAAGTACTGTATATTGGTAAATATTCAATTCAATTACGCGCATATTAAAATTAACGCGTTCGTCCTGAAAAAGCATCCGTGAAGTGAAATAATCAAGATGAAATCAAAACAAAAATATTTAAATTGCATGTTGTCTTCAATGGAACTCGAACCCTGACCATATCTGGATATCAACAAATTGTGGCAATCATCTTTGCGCACTCAGCTACAGCCAGACATATAAATATTCATAAATAAAATACATAAGTAAATCCTTGAATAAAGCATGAAGATTTAATGAAGTATACGTAGTTTAAAACGATGATCGTAGCATTATTTAAACACATAAACACATAAAGAAAAACTTTATTAAAAAAATAAATAAAGCAATGTTGTCATTTTAAAAAGAACTAGTAAAGCCCCGTTGTCGAAATTCGACCACCTCACTTTTTCATACACCCTCGCTTTGTTTGTGGCGATTTTAGGTCCATGAGAACCTTTTGAACGTCCACGTAAGTAATAGTATTAGGTGGAGTGATATCTTTTCCGTTAAATAATTCTATAATTCATAGGAGCAGTAGGGAGGAATAGATTTGTATGGGATTTCGTTAGCGTATTAATATATAGATAGTAGATGGTGAAACCAAAGCAGGCATTCATAGGCTTATACGGAAATTGGAATAACTCGGCTCTGGAGCCACCTATTCTATTCATTGAAAAATCATTGATTATCAGGGTGGGCAAAAACTCGAAGTTCGAGCGAGCGAGCGAGCAAACTCCTACTCACTGCCTCGCAGGCAACGAGGAGCTCGCAGCTCGTACTCGTAGCAGCAATGAGGCGAGGAACGAGAAGTTTGGCTTGCTCGGCAAACGAGCGAGCGCTGCTTGTTTGCTCGCGCTCCTATTAAACGAGCGAGGTTGTTGTGTGTTGCCTCGCTCGCAGTGCGAGGCGAGTAGCTGTCTGCGAGTGTCCGAGTGTATGTTAATAATTGTATGTACATGTACTTAGTAACCTTATCTATTAACAGCTTCGTTATTTTTCATCCCATTTTATAAACCGAACATGTTTAACATGTGCTTTAAAATGGTGAATGTACACTGAAGGAAAAAAATATTAAAATTAATCAGAAACCTAGTTGATCTTACTATAAACGTCAACGAAAGTACTGTATATTGGTAAATATTCAATTCAATTACGCGCATATTAAAATGACCGCGTTCGTCCTGAAAACGAATCCGTGAAGTGAAATAATCAAGATGAAAACAAAATAAAAATATTTGATTTGCATGTTGTCTTCAATGGAACTCGAACCCTGACATTAGGGCGGGTCAATTTGTATGGATCGATTTTTTTCGACATTGTTCCTAGCATATTCGGATTCTTCATAAAATTCTAAGAAAAAAATTCCTCCAGACCATAGCTCTAAAGTCAATTCCGAGCCTGCGCATTTTTAAAAGAAGATATCTTATATATAAAAATGAATTACTGTCCGTTAGCCTCGCTAAGACTCGAAAACAGCTTGACCGATTTGAGAGTTACCACCTGTTTGAAAATTTCAATATAAGTAAATTAATTACATAAATTAGATATTGCACTATGGGTGTCAAAAGAAAGAGGTTATGAAGGCTTATAGGCGAAAATATTTTTGAGANAATTACTGTCCGTTAGCCTCGCTAAGACTCGAAAACAGCTTGACCGATTTGAGAGTTACCACCTGTTTGAAAATTTCAATATAAGTAAATTAATTACATAAATTAGATATTGCACTATGGGTGTCAAAAGAAAGAGGTTATGAAGGCTTATAGGCGAAAATATTTTTGAGAGGGGTTGCCACCTGTTTCAAAATTTAATTAAATGAAATTGATAAGATAAATTAAATATTGCAATATGGGTATCAAAATAAAAAGGTTTAAGAAGGCTTACTACTGAAAATATTTGCCA
Organism: Rhagoletis zephyria; assembly: GCF_001687245.7. NCBI lineage: Eukaryota > Metazoa > Arthropoda > Insecta > Diptera > Tephritidae > Rhagoletis > Rhagoletis zephyria. The sequence continues at coordinate 75,176 of NW_016157376.1, forward strand.
CCGAGTTGCCACCAATTTCGAAAATTTAATTCAATTAAGTTAATAAGATAAAGTATGTATTATAATATAGGTGTCGAACGAAAAGTATTTGGGAAATTATTGGTTAAGAAATATTTTCTATAGGCCTGCCACCTACCTGAGCGATAAAACCTAAAAGCTATACCCGCAAATATTTTTCAAAGCTTTTGAGGCTCGCATCAATGTGGTATACTGTAACTCCGTCAAGTTAGTGTTTATTGATGGGAAACAAAGTACTATCATCAAAGAACGTAGATAACAAGAAGGGACAACTCGTTATAATTGTGGCGAAAGTGCGCAACAGGGGCGTGCCTTCTCTTTTCATCCAATCAGAAAACGCACTGGGGCAAAAGGGAAGGCACGCGCCTGTTGCGCACTTTCGCTACAATTATAACGAGTTGTCCCTTCTTGTTATCAACGTTCTTTGCTATCATGTTTGGCAATGATATCACCCCATCGAACAATGCACTTAGCCTCGATATAAAAAGAGAACAAAAGCCGAAGTATTAGCCGAAGCAGTTCATACAAATGTTCCACAATTGAACTAACAAAAAAATATGGCCTACGACTCTTTTATAGAAGCTGTGGACACTGGAGTAAAATTTAAACAAAAAAACAAAACCGACTTCAATTCTCATATACAAATTTAAGAGTACCGTTATTTTCTTCATGGCCCAATTATCGGATCTACACTCAATTAGTAGGAGACTACCTCTGAGGAACCACCTTTCCTTTCAAAAAGAATTATAGAAAACGCATAACGTAGTCCAAAGTTATGCGGTAATATACATAAAAAAATATTCCGACGTATTGATAAAATATGCAGATTAATTTAATAATTTAATAAAGTGTTACGGATATGTTTTTTTAATACAAACCTGTGCATGGGAGTTTATTGATACGAAAAATTAATTTCTGATATCTATTTTTTACTACAAAGCAAATTACAAATTTTTTATNTTGGGAAATTATTGGTTAAGAAATATTTTCTATAGGCCTGCCACCTACCTGAGCGATAAAACCTAAAAGCTATACCCGCAAATATTTTTCAAAGCTTTTGAGGCTCGCATCAATGTGGTATACTGTAACTCCGTCAAGTTAGTGTTTATTGATGGGAAACAAAGTACTATNCCGAATTCGCAACGTATTCTCAACGTCAGAATCGCTGCGAATACGTTACGAATTCGCTTGTTAACTTCGAATCCGCAAACGTGCGCGCACTGGTGCGCTTTTTTTCGCGTCGAATTCCGATGTACACTTCACTCAATTTTCCCTTTTTGGGTATTTCTGCACTCGTCGTGTCCAAATCGTAGAAAATAGTATTATTAACAAAGAACGTAGATAACAAGAAGGGACAACTCGTTATAATTGTGGCGAAAGTGCGCAACAGGGGCGTGCCTTCTCTTTTCATCCAATCAGAAAACGCACTGGGGCAAAAGGGAAGGCACGCGNTTGGTTTTAGATCCTTTTTGCTTTCAACACGAGGTATCTTTTCTCTAGTTTCTATTGTTATAGCCATAACTCCCTCTCTATTTTTATCAACCAATCAATCAATTTTATAATTTTTTTGCGGCATTTTTCCTAATTGCAAGTAGAGCTTTATACAACTTTTATAACACCAAATGTTTATCAAGCTTGGGATTTTGTGTTATCCGGGCAGGCTTATTAATTTAGCCAGAGAATATGTTTTCTTTATTAAGTTTACCCAGTTACCCATTATAAACTATTACTATTGAAAGAATACGCACATGCGACGACTCTAGCCATTGTATGTCACGCCATTGTATGTTCGACTCAAAGATTCCCAACATTTATGAACTATTAATGAAAGCTTAAAACTAATTGTACTGAGTACATACTAACTAACTAGCAGTCTTTTCCATTTACAACCAAAAATGCCTTTACTTAAATTCAAAGGTTTGTACTTTCGTTTACAAAATCTAGAATGTATTATACATCCATAAGCTTTACATAAAGTCATGCTGTCATGAGGTATTCAATTACAACTTACACAGCTCTTTTTTTGTAATTAATAATTTCTTATTCTTATTAATTATATTTGTAAAATTCTTAGATCTATACGTATAACTATATATATATATATATATATATATGTATGTATTTTTTATATTTATTTTTGCCTCTTCCCCTATCCTTTAGTCGTATATTCTCACCATACATCTCTAGAGACACTTATCAATACTAGTGTCTTGTAGGAAGTGTAACAGCTCCCTGAGTATACCAAAATCAAATTTAGAAAATATTCCTTTCAAGGAATTATATGAACTAAAAAAGCTGAAATTGTTTCTGACGGTGGAAAACCTTGGACATTCAAAAATTAAATGGTCGCTCGTTTCTCTAACCCCACATGGCATACAGACGTCCGTAACACCTCGTTTGAATTTGCTGAGGAAAATACTCCCATAAGTATGCCCACAAATCAACCTGTTTATAAGCTTAATCTCATATGCTTCAAAATTACATTTTTTATCCCTGAACCATGGTGACTCCGTAATTTTTCCTTCATTTTCAACAAACACCTTCCCCTTAGTCTGACACAGCTCCAAGAACTCTGCCTCCCATTCCCTCCAAATAGTTCTGCGAATCCTCCTTAAGCCTTCCTCAACAGTTAATTCAAGTTTCAAATTCTGACCATTAGAAGCAGCCTCCTTGGCCGCAGCATCCGCTTTTTCATTATAACCAATTCATACATGACTCGGAACCCATATTAATTTCACACTCTCGCACTCAGAAATATACAACAAGTTATGAATCGATGCCACTATGTGATTGTTCGTGTGCTTTTTGTCTATTAACCTTAGAGCTGCCATGCTATCAGAGATAATGGCAAAATTCTTGCATTTAGTCTTTACTAGAACCGAGACTGCCTGCCTAATGACCACCAATTCACCAAACGTTGACGAAAAATCGCCTGTTATGTTATATACGAAGTACATATTCATTTGGGGATCATAGAAAGCACAGCCAACCACCTCGTCAGCAACCGATGCGTCTGTGGCATCCATCAGCTCCCTACATTTGGATACAAAAACACTCTTGAGTTGCTCCACACTATAATTTTTCTTGGTCATCGACAGCCCCGACAACTCTACCGACGAATCCGGGTGCCTGCGAAAACCGACATTTGTACCAATTTTCTTAAAAATTTCCCTTTGTTTGTTAAAGACAAAAAAATAGCTCGACTTCAGTCCACTTTCACACATCAGATCCTCCCTGAGGCGTCCATTTTTTAGCCACTGTCTACTCAGCTCCTTGGCCGTCACCCATTCCGCCCTTTTCAGGGGGGGTAGCTCACCCGCCAACGCATATCTAATGTGCACCGGCGCACTTGGAGGGAGCCCCAAACATCGCCTGAGTGTGTCATTCAGAATTAATGGATTTTTCGGTTGAAACCCCAGGATGCATTTGCATACGTGGTACTCGCATATTCCACTTTACTTCGTACAAAAGACCTATAGAAGTTTAGGGCTACATTCGGACCTAAACCACTTTTGATGGGTGTCAAATTCCTTATGAGATTTTTGCCTGGGCCAGCAACCTTCTTGACCCTTCCAATATGCTCACTCACAGAGTTGTAAGAACTAATAGTTCTGCCCAACCACTTAATAGAACGGACCTGCTCAACCTCCTTTCCATCCAAACTAAGCGAGAAAGAATTATGCCTGAAACTATTCATACTCATAAACTTTGTTTTCCCGACATTAATACTGAGGCCCAAATCCTTGCATACATTGCCAAAAGCAGACAGCTTGCCCTCCAGTGCACTGACCGCATCCATTTCCGTGTTCCCCCAGCACATAATAGCAAAATCGTCAGCAAACTGATAAATCTGTGTGCTGTCCTCACTAAAGTTATGAAACCCCGACATATATAAATTGAATAGTAGAGGGGAGAGACAACTTCCCTGGGGTAGCCCATCATATACCTGCACCGAATGGCCTCCAAAGACCAAAGTTCTTTTTGCCAGAAAATTTACTATCCATTCCCGGATATTATCGTTTACGTGTAAGTTCTCCATCCTTCCATTGAGTTTCTCTATACTGACACAATTATACGCATCCGCAATATCAAGAAAACATATAAAAACCTTCTTCCTGTTCTTTTTCAGCTTGCTTGCCCAATACAGCACCTCATTCAGACACATCGACGCCGACTTTCCCTTTCTATACGTATAGCACCCATCCGGGAAGGCTCCGTTCGCCTCCGCCCATTCCATTAAACTTTCTTTGACAATCATATTCAAACTCTATACAAAGACCGAAAGTAGGGAGATCGGTCTATAATTTTTAATGTCACTCAAATCCTTATCCTGCTTAGGTATCGGTACAATTTTAACCATCCTCCATTCATCCCTCATCCTGTTCTCCATAAAATGCCTTTCCAGTTCACGAACCAATGCTACCTTCGTAGCTTCCGGAAGCCTTGCAATCATATTAAAGGTCACCCCTTCAAAACCCCCTGCCGACTTCTTTTTCTTAACTAGCAACCGATTTAACACCTCAACCGAAAAATTTACACTCACTCCTCCTACGTCACCTCTTCTGGCATCACTGTTTCGCGCCACACACCCAGGTTGCTCTACGACCTGACTTTTCAAAAAACTCAGATATCTTTCCTGATCCTCGCTGGTCCAACTTGTCACCACCTTCCGGTTCCCCTTAAAACTGCTCACAAATCTCCAAGCGTCAACTGAATTCGGGCAATCATTCAACTCCTCAATCCTGGCCTTGAAACTTTCTGATTTTTCCTTTTTGACCGCTGCCTTCCATTCTTCTTCTAAACTGAGTAACCTTTCAAAGTCCAAGACATTACTAGTCAGTCTTGCCTTTTTCGTATCGGCAGCACCTTCCATTTAAACAGACAGTTAGAATTAGTAAAGGATAGGTCTAACACCGATAACCCCCCAGGACAATTTTTATTTATAGTATAAGTTGGATTACCATCATTGAGGCACCTAAACTGTGATTTCCTGACAGCATTCAGAAGGACTCTCCCCTTCGGCAGATCCTTCGGGCTCCCCCACATCCTTGTCTTTGCGTTGAAGTCCCCCAAGAGCATTACGTCCTCACGGCCCTCCAAAAAAGACATAAGTCGACTTATCTCGTAATCAAACAGGGACCTGTTTAAAGCAGGTGGAAAATACGCAGATACAATAGTAAAATTTTTAAAAAGATTTGTTGTTTTCACCACAACAATGTCATAAAAAGAATTATACCTAATTTTTGAAAACGTATATTCTTCCTAAAGCCCACAGCTACACCTCCGTAGCCATCCGCTCTAAATTTAGAAATAAGATTAAAATTCATTAGCTTATGCCCTTCCCTTATGTCCCCAAGAGAAAAAACCTCCTGAAGTACTACTATATCAACATTGTTCTCATTTATCAAAAATCTTCAAAATTTCTGTTTGCTTTAAGACTCTGACAATTAAACTATAGTATTTTGATCGTCATTTTTATTTTTATCAGTTACTATTCTGTCATTTACACTTGTTTTTATCAAATTGCCTAGAACCTTTAGAATAGGCTCTTCTGCGTCAATCCTGAACTTAGTGACCAACTGACTAAGAAGCCTTTCAATTTCCGTTACCCTTTCCCATTTGGGCCTCTCAAAAACTGGCACACTCCTCCCCTTCACCCTTTTCTCCTGAACCATTTTCACAGATTCTTTACCCTGACTAACTGCCATGCTGGCTACATCACTATATCTTTTCCGAGTGAGACTTCTGTTCACTATCATATCATTGTTCCCACTATTTTCTTGATTGCTATCCAACCGCCTGTTCTGAGCCGGAAAATCCTCATTGAAATCAGCCAAAACAGCAAAACTATTTCCCTCCAATACATTCCTATAATTGTCAAAAACTTCGCGTTTCGATAATTTTTTCACCGTCATTATTTCAATTATCTGCCTCTCCCTCTCCCAGCTGGGGCACCTGTCCCTGTTATATGAAACGTGACTGTAGCTGCCACACAATATACATTTAGGATTTTCACTATTACACTTTTCGGAGCATGACTCCCCCTTGCCACAGACTATGCATCGATTTCTAGATTTGCACGATAATTTCGTGTGCCCAAGACGTCCACACCTATAGCACTGCTTAGCCCTTGGGAAAAAATGGTTCACTTTGAACCCAACACAGTAAATCCTAACCGATTCGGGGATCACATTTCCCTCAAAACCAATCTTAATAGATAAGGTCGGTACAAAGTTGTCCTTATTATTCGGGTCCCTTCTTGTAATCCTATAAACCGATAGTATAGGAATGTCTGACTTAATTCCTTCAAAAATTTCCTTTTCATCAAAATCCAACGGCCAATGTTTATGAGATCACTGTTCGAAAAACTTGCATTCGCATCACTGACAGAGTAGAAAAAAACTTTAAACAAAGATCTTCCAATGGCTAAAATGTTTTTTAGCCCCTTCACATTTAGTTTACGTATCTTTCCGAATAGAAAGAGGCCATGAGGACCACCGCCTCACCCTTGAAATCAGCATTATACTTTGGACTTTCATACTGCATACGAGTATCAGGGGCATTAGTACCACCTGCACGCCCTTTATTTGGACCCAAATCACATCCACTTGCACTAACCTCTCCAATATTCTTCCCCACAACTCCACCACTGCTCTGAGGAACACCAGCATCACTGCTTTGACAACAAACCACACCACTACTCTGAAAACCACCCTGGTCACCACCAACGTTTGCAACCGTACCTTGTATAGCTGAACTTATTGAGCTGGCTGCAGCTGTACTCGAATTTTCTACGCTTATATTCACTTTGTCAGACTGTACCACGTTTGGATACGTCCCCCTTCTAACCAGAGTGCCACTCATAGGCGGCAATTCATCAAAACTCTTATCTTCACTGGAGTCACTAAACTCCTCAATCAAATTATTTGCATTCGCCTTATACCTTTTTCTTGAACTTGCAAAACCTGATTTAGGCTTTTTCTTTACCCTACTGGTTTTGCCCGACTTGGCCTGCCCATCCTTTTTATTAAAAGATGCGCACGCCATGTTGGACGCCCTCCATTTTGTAATTCACAAACCGCTGTGCCCAAGCAAAAATTTTCCACCGAAAAGAAACTTACCCAGATACGCACAAATGCAACACCCAGAAAGCTGCTATCAACCTTAGTCAATTACACAATCACCCTGCAGGGAAACCGCGGACTAGTGAATCAAATTTCTAGTTCCGTACTAGGTATTTATCGCCAAAAAGGAACTAGTCCGATAGGAACTAGATCCCCACCAGTCCAAAATCGGCGAAAAGTGGTACTTTTAAGAAACTAATTTTTCAGTTTTTTTCACTACAAATCTATATCTAAAGTGACGAATTTAGAATTGGTTCGGAACTATAGAAAAAGGGATGCAGAACGAACTAGATCCTATTTGTCGAATTTAAACTATTTCGGAACTATTGAATAAGGGATGCAGCGGGGGCTTATTTACTTTACATAGATATGTGTTCGGCGGCTTTTTCGTTCAAATACGCTTCTATTCTGTGCGTCGCAGATGCTATTTCATAGTTTGGTAATACAAAACAAAGCTTTGTGTTAACATATTAACATCTTGGGACCGTCTGGAATCTAACCAATAACAGCGATCACCTCTGCAAAGTCAGCTACAGCAATGTATGTAAACGTACATTTCGTACAATCATTCAAACATATTTAATTTCAAATTGAAAAAAACGTTTCTTTGAAAATAATGTAAAATCGCACACGACAGAACTGAAAGGTTGAAAAATCATGATACTTTTTTCTTTCGTCTGTCGATTTTAGAACTGGTTCGGAACTATAGAATTTAGGACTAGTTCGGAACTATCGAAAAAGGGATGCAGCGAGGGGCAATTGACTCTTCCTAGGACATCGCCATGTTAAATTCGCCAGTTGCTTGCATGCAAAAGAGATTTATCGCGAACCAGTACTAGGTCTAAATGTATTAGAAGCGCCCCAGTTCAGAACTAGAGATTTTCCCCACAGGGCACTTTACCAAACTTGTATAATCAGATAAAAGCACAATTTATAATACACAATTAATTTATTAATACAATTAAAAGTAGTCACCGCTGCGCTTTAGATGAAAGATTCAGCTGCTTTTCAAAGTTGAACAGCTCACTCTCGAAGCTCCTACGCAGGGTATGTATGTATATACATATCTGCATGTGTGTATACAATCCTTTACTCGAAATTCTTATATATATATAGATTGGCGCTTACACATATGTTAGTGTTTGGCCGAGCTTCTCCTCTGATTTGTGGCTTGCGCCTTGATGTTGTCACACAAAGCGGAGGGACCTACAGTTTTACGCCGACTCCGAACGGCGATTGTATTTTTAATGAGAAGCTGTTTTTCATGGCAGAAATTCACTCAGAGGTTTGCCATTGCCTGCCGAGGGACGACCGCTGTAAAGAAAAAACCTTTTTTCTATATTTTTTTCCGATGTTGCTTTGACCAGGGCTTGAACCCAGGTGCTGCGGAGTGGAAGCGCGCACTGCTTACCACTACACCACAGCGGCCGACATCGAAATTCTTAGTTGATGCAATTTTTATCCCATAAATTTTTGCTGACCAAACAACCCGTTTGCCTGTCTAATCTGCTTGCCTTATTTGCCTCGCTCGTCTGCTGCTACAAATGAATGCCTCGCTCGCAACCAGTGTTGCCAGTTTGCGGGATTTCGCCCTTTTTCGGGATTTTGTGAATAAAAAGGGCGAATGGGATTTTCTATCGAAAAACGGGATTTTTTGCATACCATAACAAGCAATAAAATTTAGTGAGTAATGGATAAATAAGAAACAGCTCATTTACTTGAAATTAATTTTAAAGGCAAGTTTTTGAGTTATACGGAAAGTAATTTGGAAAAATGTAAAGTGCTTGAAGTTAGGAAAACGTGTGGGGAATTCGGCAAGTTGTGTATTTTAAATATATTAGAAAAACTTCGAATAAATAAGGCAGTTCACGGTGCCATATGTTTGTTGTAAAAAACTGGAGATTTCTTATATCGAAATTTAATGGATATATGTATGTATATAGTTTTGCAATATCTTTCCATTATTGTTATGCTAACTGCCAACGAATTTTTTCATTGCTTACTGAGATCAAAATGAAAAAGATAATCAGATTAAGCGAATAAGCATGAGAGGTGTGAGATCGAAATAAACTTACCCACTTAGATGGGTATGCATGACCTAATGACAGTTAAAACAGATAGTAACACGAATACATAAAATCGGAAGGAAACACGAGCTATTCAGAACGAAAAATTACACTGAAGATGGCACAACGCCGAAACAGGTTTGTCTCCAAACCAAATTTGACAAGGGATGACGGAAAATCGTTCCATAATACATCATACTCCTACCCTGTCGGAAACACAAACAACCAAAAAGAAGTTATTCATATAATTTGTCAAATAACGTATTTTACTTTATTTTTATGAAGAAACAAAATACAGCGATGTGACCAAACTTTTATTGTACATAAGTAATTTTTAAAACATACATACATACTAGAGTGGTTCAAAAAAATTTTTTTTGGAAATTCATAAACCCTACCTCAAATTATTGTTATTTGTGATAAAAAAGGAGAATCGTGTTTTTTTATTTTGATAAAAAGTTTTCTTAGAGGTCGCGCTGGTCGGTTTTTTATAAAAACGCTGATATTTTCAGTTTTTTTTACTTTTTTGACGTGTTAAAATGCAGCTAAAAATTTTTTATATATAATTACTCTGGTATTATTGGGGGATATTTCCTTAATTACCTACCTGTCTTGGGCAGTTAGAATGGGCCTAGTGCCCGAAAATATGCTTTCGAAAAGAGACTAGTAAAATTAAAACGTTGATACTGAACGATTTACGCATTGTCATGGGTTGGAACTTGTTACCAGGGAGTTTCTGGGGTTGCTAATTAGGGATCTGAAGCCAGTTTTTCGAAATGCAAAATGGCGGATCCAAAATGGCGGTCCATTTTTTTTTTAAATGATTGGATTTGTTCGAAACCCGGCACTCGAGAGCTTTTGTGGTCACCGATTACGAATCTGAAATAAATTTTTTTAAATTCAAAATGGCGGATCCAAAATGGCGGTCCATTTTTTTTTTAAATGATTGGATTTGTTCGAAACCCGGCACTCGAGAGCTTTTGTGGTCACCGATTACGAATCTGAAATAAATTTTTTTAAATTCAAAATGGCGGATCCAATATGGCGATCAAATTAAAAAAAGTACTAAAATTAAAACGCTGATACTGAACGTTTTAAACATTGCCAAGGGTTAAAACACGTTTCCAGTGGGTTTCTGGGGTTGCTAATTACGAATCTGACGTCAGATTTTCCAAATTCAAAATGGCGGATCCAATATGGCGATCAAATTAAAAAAAGTACTAAAATTAAAACGCTGATACTGAACGTTTTAAACATTGCCAAGGGTTAAAACACGTTTCCAGTGGGTTTCTGGGGTTGCTAATTACGAATCTGACGTCAGATTTTCCAAATTCAAAATGGCGGTTAAGAGCTTCAAACAAATCCAATCATTTTTTTAAAGTTGCTCGCCATTTTGGATCCATTTAAAAAAGTGACTTCAGATTCGTAATCGGCGACCACAAAAACTCTCGAGTTCCGGGTTTCGAACAAATCAAATCATTAAAAAAAAAAATGGACGGCCATTTTAAATTTCGAAAAACTGACTTCAGATTCCTAATTAGCAAGCCGAGAAACCCCCTGGTAACAAGTTCCAACCCATGACAATGCGTAAATCGTTCAATATCAACGTTTTAATTTTACTAGTGTCTTTTCGGGAACTAGACCCATGCTAATTGTCCAAGACCAGTGTGTAATTAAGGGAAAGTTCCCCAAAAATACCAGAGTAATTATATGTAAAAACCACATTTCAAAAAAATAAAAAAATGAGGACATCAGCGTTTTTATAAAAAACCGACCAGCGCGACCTCTAAGAAAACTTTTTTTTTTTAAATAAAAAAATACTTGTCTCTTTTTGTATCACAAATAACAATATTCTGATGTAGCGTTTATGAATTTCCAAAAAGAGTGTTTTTATAAACCACTCTAATACATGCATTGTTCATAACGGTTTCAATATTTGAAAAAAGGTGTGAGATAAGGTGTTTCTATACTAATATGGTAGACAGACGGAGTAAATTAATTTGAATTAATAAGCATAAATGAAAATTAAAATTTTACCCTTACAGACGGCAGTAATGCGAATAAACCAGCCGCAAGGTCGTGGGTTCGAGTCCCACGGCCAGTATACTATTTTTTATTTCTTTTTCATTCTTTTTTTTATAATTTCTATATTTTTTTTACGTTACTTTCAGTTAGTCGTTGTTGAATTTTTAACAAAATTAATTTCTAAAAATTAAAATTAACTAATAGTAAAATAAGAAATGTGATATAAAATAATGCAAATGAAAATAAAATAAAGCAAAAATTAAACATATAAATAAAATAAAATAAAAAATATAAAATAAATAATAAAAACAAAAAATGTTTCGCAATCGCTCCAACCGAGTATCGAACCTGGCAGCTACAGACTTGTAGCTCGCAACTCTCACCACTCGGCTACCGCGTACGCAAAACTCGACTGCTTCGTTCGCTTACTTGTACAAAAGACAAAAACTGGCCGTTTTTACCAGTGTTGTCATCGAAAATTCCCCGGATCCGAGTTAATTCCCAAAAATTTCGTGCATTTGTTCGGCTGCTTATGCTCATTTTAAAGAGGAAAATGCATGAGTTAAAGCACATTAAGGCTCGTTATGCAAATAATCGAGCCCGTTTGTCTGCCGTATAAGACAATGATCATTTAACAGAAACTTCATAAATTCTTAAACCAAATTTCCGCCAAACAAAGGAAAGACAAAAAATTTATGCGATTTTAAAAATGCTATGTGGAAACAAACACAATGACATGGGTAGTGTTTAATGCCCAACGGAGTGGTTAAAATTTTTTCATTTATTGCCTTGTTTTGTTTTTGAACACAAATGAGAAAAAAGTTTACGTTTTACTTCAAAATTAACTTCTATTTTAAGAAGTTTAATGCCGAATTTCCACTATGCATTGAAATGACAAAAAATGTAAGCAATTTAAAAAAATGCAAGTTGGAAATGAACTTAATGACTATTTTTTTCACAATGACACGATATTTTTTAATGCCCAACTTTGTCATTTATAATTTTTACCATTTAATGCCTAGGGGATATCCGGCATAATGGAATTTATTTTTAGATGTATAGATATATATTTTTGGTAATTTTTACCATTTAATGCCTAGGGGAAATCCAGCATAATGGAATTTATTTTTTAGATGTATATATATTTTATGCATTGCGGACGTTTTTTTACTTTTTTGTTTTGTTTTCGTTGACTCTATATTTCACTTAATTACTTTTTAAAAAATATATAAAAAGAGTTATCAAGGGTTGAAAGTTTTTTATGAAAATTTGCATAAAGTTGGGAACTAAAAATTTTTCGAGTTTTTGTTGTATTATTAGCCATAATTCTCTATAGAGTTAATTTCAAGAGGCTTCTCTGAGGAGCCCTATAGTCGGATGGGAAAGGCCATTGAATTCATTGGTCTTTGATTTCCCATGTACTTTTTTTTTGTATCAGTCAAAAATTCAAATTTCTTTATTACGGTTCCGAGTATTTTGATCTCTTCGCAAGAGGATAACTGTATATTGTTGGATATAATTGTAGGATGGCAGTTGTGTTTCCGACAAATGTGGATGAGTTTACTCTTCGTTCGTGACAGCGACGCTCCTGAGTAGTTACACCAAGTTAGAATGTCATCAAAGCTGATATTCAAGTCTATTGTTGGGGTTCTTTCTTTTTTCGATTTAATTATAATTTTAAAATCATCTGCGTATGAGCAAAATTCTATTTCTTTATGCAAGGCTAGAGTGGAGCAAAATTTGTTGAGGAATAAGATGACAGATAATGCAGATCCCTGGGGGATACCATTGTCTACTGGCATTGGGTCGGAGCAGTCGTTGCCTACTCGGACAGTGGTTTTCCGTCCCGTCATAAAATTGAGTACATACTTTATGATTTTGGGTCCTACTTTCCAAGCTATAAGCTGGTCGATTATTGTGTGCAGGCCGATTTTATCATATGCTTTTTGGAAATCCAATGATATAATTGTTAGGTGATTTCTGCAAGAGAGACTGTTTGCAGCAGGGTGGTCTATCAAAAGTAAACTATGTGCTGTAGATTTATCTCTCTTAAAGCCCATCTGTCGGCTATCTAGAAGTTTGCTGTTTGTTACAAACCACCATAGCCGATTTGCAACTATTTTATCAAGGATCTTAGCCATGCATATGTTGAGGGAAATAGGTCTATAAGATTTGGGAACAGATTTATCTGATTTCGGCTTTAGTATTGGTAAAATAAGGCTGTATTTGAAAGTTTGGGGAATCTTGGTGTTAAAAATGGAGTTATAGAGGTTCACTAAGCGACGTTTAACTGTGGAAGGGGCGTTGCGGATCATCAGGTAAGAGAATCTGTCGGCACCTGGAGTTTTACTTAATTTAATTTCCTTAATGCTGATTCTAATTCTAAGAGATTAGTATCTTGTTCTAATTGTTGTGCTTGCTTTGAAGTGCTAGTACTTGGTATAATGACAGATACTCTATTTTTTTGTTCTTGGAAGATTTGTGGAAAGTTTTGGTCTGCTGCATGTTCACTCCAGTGACTGGCGAATTCATTTGCAATGTCTTTGTTATGCGTTAAGACTTGGATTGGGTTGCTATGAGGTTGCAGACAGTGGATTCCATGGGAAATCTTATACCCGCAAAATCGGCGTATGTTTGCCCATATTTTTGCTGTTGGAGTGTTCGGATTTATCTCGGATGTGAACTTTCTGAGTGATTTCCTTTTTGATTTTTTAATCTCTTGTTTTAGGGTCGCGTTTACTTTTTTATAACGTAGCAAGTTCTCTTGGGTCATGTTTCGTTTGAAAATGTGAAAAAGTATATTTTTGTATTTTTTTAATTCCCCTAGGGTACTATTCCACCATGGGACATAATATTGTTTTTTTAGTATTGGAGGTTGAGGGACGGACTCGTTTGCTGCTTGGAGTATAATTTTTTTATGTTGGCGGTTTCAGCGTTTACGTTTAGCCTAACTGGACGAGTAGGTTCCAGTTGAGCGCATTTTTCGTTGTATGGCCAGTCCGCTAGGTCAGTTCTAAAGGGCTAACTATAATATGAATAAGCAAGCGTATGCAAACGTGCGAATACACATAAATCCTATTCTGAAACTATAATGTGCTTAACATCAAGTTTCGTCAAGCTTCACCAAACGTCATTTGCTTAAGGAAGGAGCGAAACTGATCGCACCTTCCGTACGGAATCAGCTGTTTGTCCTCGTACGTATGTATGGACATATGTAACACATGCAGTGTTTCCGCATTGAAATTTTTTTACCGACATTGGTAATTTTTTTCTTTATTTATCATATTTGGTAATTTTGTAACTTATTTTTAACATGGTAACTTTTTCGATTCAGTCCTACATGTAACACAGGTCAAAAGAAGTTCTGGTTCCACATTAGGAAGTGGGCCGTAAGCGTTTCCTTTTACAGAAACACCAGGTTACTCTGAAAGTTTCGCAAGACGAATAGTTCTTCGGCGTTTCTAGGTTACTATAATTGTGTGATCTACACCAAACTGCTTGATAGTGGCTATTGTTATATCTAATTAAATGTGGCAACACTGAACTCATGTAAGTAAAATATAGCCACCTAAAAGTCTACACTATGTTGCTTATGCATTTGACAGACTTTTCGTTCATGTTCTGACAGTCAGTTACGGCAGCTTATTCATATTATAGTTAGCCCTTAAATCTTCGTTTGGGGTGGGTTTTTGAATTTGGCGCGTTCTGAAATAGAGTAATGATGATAGGGAAGTGATCGCTACCGTTTAAGTCATCCTGTATCTTCCATTCTGTGTGAGCGGTAAGATCAGGTGAGCAAAACGATAGATCGATGTGGGTGAGGGTCCTGTGTGTTGAAAAGTGGGTTGGTGATTTATCATTGAGTAGTACATAATTTGCTTGGTTTATGAAGTTTGCTAATAGGACACCCTTGCGATTATTTCTATTTTATCCCCAGTTTGTATGCCAGCAATTAAAGTCACCTGTTACCAGACCTGGACTATTTCCCTGGCTTAGAACGTTTACTAAATTATTACTATGAAAATTCTTGTAAGGGGGTATGTAAGCGGAGGTAAGATAAAATTTAAATTTTGAAATTATTTCCACTGTAATGTTGTCGAAATCCTTGTTTGTTTGTACTTCTTTGTGTTGAATCTAATTGTGTACGAGCAGTGCCACACTACCGTAGGAACCAGTTGAGTTGAAGGAGTAAAGGGAAAAGTTATTGGGTATTGCGATGTTTATTGGTTGGGATGGGAAATGGGTTTCTTGTACGGAGATGATTATTAGTTCATAGCGTTTTATTAGCATTAATAGTTCATTATAATTTAACTTGTTTATTCCAATGCAAGAACCGTATTAACAAAAACTGATTTGACTCAACACATATTTCTTTCAAGCATTTGTACCTGTGTCGTTAAAGCGCACTCGCAGAAACCGTAGTGAAAAGTAAACAAAATTTTTTTATTTTTATTCGATATTTCTTAGATAATTATTTTGCGCGGTTAACCGAAATGGAAGCGAAGAACAATTCAAATTTGTTATAATAATAATTCAAATTTAAACGGGCGATTTGGAAACAAATTCGAGTCAACACACTTTTGAATTTCTGAGCGTATTGAAAGTTGGTTTATGCTTCCATTTTGAATCACAGCGAACTGGGTCAAAGCGCTTTATGTGTCGGTATAAACAAGGTAATCGTTAACATAACCATTCATGTTCCACTGTAGAATATTTTGTCATTAAGCGGAAAAGAGAAGGAGAAGAAGTATAAAAGAGTATGTGTATGTATGTATGAAGATTTTAGATTTTTTTTAAGAGTACAGATATGAAAGGAATACAAGTAAATAGTATATGTAGTGTTTATTTAATTTATAAGTCTAATGACATTGACTCTGAAGAGTCAGATTCAATATTCTCTGAGCCTAGACTAAGAGCTTTTGAGTCTTTTTTCGCATTTTTTACCATTTTGTTTAGCTGTTGTCTAGTTCTGTTTGAGATGTTCTTTGGCAGAATTTTCGTTCTTTTGTAAATAGCATTCAGTTGCGGAGAGTTGAGTAACTTTGAAGTGTCGTTGGTTGAGATGTCGGAGTAATCGATTTGTTGTCTTCGGGAGCTTGTTGATGGGCGTGGTGAGTTTGGTGGATTCGTTGCGTTACCTGATGGAGTTGTTGTATTTACTTCTTTTGTACTTTTGCTAGTGATCGAAGAATATGTTGATGTACTAAGTGGGTGTTGCTCTTTGTAACTAGTGTTTGCCTTTCTTCTGTCCACTTTTTCGAGCGTCATTATCGCTTGGACTTCCTTCTCTTTTAAGAATATTGGGCAGCTTTTGTCTAATGCGTTGTGATAACCATTCTGAACGTAGTTATTGATGCAACTAATACAGGTCATCGGTTCATTGCACATTTCAAGGTTAATGTGGAAGTCTTTTGCACAATTTGGACATATTCTGTCGTTTTTGCATATATTTGATTAGTGGCCATAGTGAAAGCAATTCATGCAGCGAAGGGGTTGGGGTATGTAAAGTCTTATTTTCACTTTTTCGTAGCCAATAAGAACTTCACTAGGTAGTGTCGGATTGTCAAAGGTAAATATTATCAGACCGGTTTCTATTAAATTGGGTTCTTGCTTCTTCATTATTTTTCTAACTTCACAGACTTTTTGTGATTTTAGCTCATTTAGTATAGTTTCTTCGGGTATTCCTCTCAATTCGTTTGAATATATTACACCTTTTGTGTAGTTAAGAGTGTTGTGTTCAGATACTACGACTTGTATTGTTGGGGCGAGCAAAGTAAGAGTTATTATTTTTACTGATTGGCAGTATGATTTAGTTTTAATTAGTATATTTCCGTTTCTGAGTTTTTTGCATAGGCAGAATGAGAAACGGTGACACTTTAGATAGATTTTCAGTTATATTATTTCTCGACAATATTAAATATTTAGGCGCGTTGTAATTATTTTTATACCCGAGCGCACTTGTGCACAAGGGTATTATAACTTTGTTCACATAACGGTTGTTTGTAACAGGCAAAACGAATCGAGATAGATATAGTAGAGCTCCGGCAATTCGGTTAATCGATAACCGAATTATTCGAATCTGACTGAAGTCGACTGCTGTTAATCGGTTAGNATTAGAGCTCGGGCAATTCGGTTAATCGATTAACCGAATTATTCGAATCTGACTGAAGTCGACTACTGTTAATCGGTTAGCAATATTCGAGTAGTCGAAAGCTGTCGACTATTCGGATAACCGTTCACTTTAGATTATTCGGCTAACCGTTCATTTTCGGTTAATCGAATATTTTAAGTTCGAGTTTTTTTTTGCATTTACAGATACATATACATATATGAAAAGTATTGTTACATTCGTAGTACATATATATGATTGCATGTGCAAAATTAAGGCACACTTTTTTTGCAAGAATGTGCGCTAATTATTGAAATGTTATTGCGAAATATTTTAGAGAAAATGGCTAAAGCAATACCTACCTCTCATTTTGGCGAGTTTTTGTTATGGATTTTTGTTCAGTGAGGATGTGGATGATTGTAGCACAAAACTGCACCACATATGGAACATGTTACTTCCTTTTCGTCCTCTGATTTTTCGAAAAAATCCCAAACCCAGCTCCTTTGCGTCCGCTCATTTTTGTATCTGAATATACATATATATGTGTGCATGTATATATTTAAAAAAAATTTGTTCATTTGTCAAAGAAGTTTCAATGAAAGTTCGGTTACTGAAATTCGATTTGCTACAATGCTCGAGTAGTCGAAGCAAAGCAACTTTTCGAATAATCGAAGGCGGGCGACTATTCGAATACCATTAACCGACTAATAAGCATGCGAACGGTTACGAATCGAATAATCGGTTAACCGATTAGTCGAATAGTCGGATAATTTTACGAGCCCTAAGATATAGACAAATGTATACATAAATGGTCAGAATGAAAAGAGAAATCCATTAAGCGGTGACTGTCTGTCCGTCCGTCCGTCCGTCCGTCCGTCTGTGCACACGATAACTCGAGTAAAAATTGAGATATCTTAACGAAACTTGGTATGTGCACTTCTTTCGGGCGTAGGACGGATGGTATTGGGCAAAATCGGACAATAACCACGCCTACCTCCCATATAACGGTAATTTTCAGAAATACGAAAACTGCGATATTTTAGTAACTACTGAAGATTGTTCACTCAAAATTGATTTTTACAATAATTTTTAGACGAAAAATAAGAATATTGTACATTTTTGGAAAATAGGCGTACTTATGGATACATGTGCATATCTTGGTAACCGCTGCACCAATTTCTCCAAACTTGGCACAGTTGTTAGTCTTGCTACAGCATACCAAATGGCCGAAAATTTTTAAAATCGGACAATAACCACGCCTACCTCCCATATAACGGTAATTTTAAGAAATAC
>NW_016157376.1:93924-134114 GCF_001687245.7 Rhagoletis zephyria
TGGAATCAGATTAAAATTACGACCACTTTTCATATAACGACAAATTTCAGAAATGCTTGAAACTTCAATATTTCGAAATTTAAGAACGCTAATTTACTCAAAATTTATACACACCGGATTACCATGTAGCGGTAGCTTTCGCAAAGGTGAAAATCATATACTTAGTACCTGCGCCGGGTATTTAATGTTCGGCTCCGCCCGAACTTAGACTTTCTTACTTGTTTAATTGTAGGTTTGTATTCGTTTGGCACATTAAAAGGTTCATTGTACTGTTTAAATGGTTCAGGTCGGGAAGGTCCTTCATTTTTCTCTTCCAAGGGTTTTAACACTTTGATCTTATATCGGTGGCTGAGTGGAAGATCGACCTATCTCGGCAGCCGGTTTGAAAACGCCCTATCTCAGAAAACTTTTCAAGAACGCCCTACTTCAGAATTTTATTGAAAAACAACCTTTTTCAGAATTTTATTGAAAAACACTATCTCAGAATTTTGTTGAAGAACGCCCTATCTCAGAATTCGGTTCAAAAACGCCCTATCTCAAACGAAAATACATTGAAAATAAGCTGAGATAGGGCGTTTTTGAATCGGCAGCTGAGGTAGGGCGTTATTCAACCAAATTCTGAGGTAGGGTGTTTTTCAATCAAATTCTGAAGTAAGGCGTTCTTGAAAAGTTTTCTGAGATAGAGCAATGTTGAAAAATTTTTTGAGATAGGGTGTTTTCGAACTGGCTGCCGAGATAAGTCGATCTTCCACTCAGCCATCGATATGTAAATTATTATTATTATGTTTATTTATTTATTTATTTATTAATTTTTTTTTTGTTAAGGCACAAGTAGTTATTTAGCGTTATCGCAAGATGAAGTTTGTTAGTGTAGTGGAGAGCTTCGATATTAACAACGAGACGTCTGATTGGCGCCGAAGTCTACAAGCGACTGATAGTAATGATATATAATATATATATACTAATATATATATATATATTATATACATATATATACTAATATTTATTTATTTATTTATTTATTATTATTATTATCAACAAACAGGACGCTTACAGACTATATGACAAATATATACATAGAATAAGGGAAACCCTTATAACAAGTGCCCTATGAGTAAATTCTTAAAAGTAAACTTTGAGTAAGAAAAATCGAAGTCTAAAGATGAAGAATAAGCATTAAATTGGGAGAGAGTCCTCCTTAAAGGAGCATTCATACCATAAACAGGTTTAACAACACCCACAAAAAACAATTCATTACAACGAAGAATACGTGGGGGAACATTAAAACGCATTTTCATAAGGAGGTGCGAACAATCTATAGAGCCTACAATTATGTCAAAGACAAAGCACATCAATAACAAAGTACGCCTGGACTCTAAGGACATGAGATTTATCAACAAACAACGAGAACGATAGGACGGAATAGGGTCTACAAATTTCAACGGACGCAAAGCAAAGCGTATAAAAGCCCTCTGAACAGACTCCAATCTGTTCACATGAACTGTATGAAAAGGTCTCCAAATAAATACAGCGTATTCTAACTTAGACCGAACTAAAGACGAATACAACAGTTTGAGAGTATAAGGATCGGAAAATGGCGAGCAGTTGCGACGAATAAAGGCCAACATCGCGAATGATTTAGAAGCAATAAAGTTTATGTGGGTGGTGAAGGTAAGCTTGGAGTCAAAATAAACACCCAAGTCTTTAACATCAGTAATTGATTTTAGCGGAACATTCGAAAAACAGTAAGAGGTTGGAACAATACTAATCACTTTTGCAAAAGAGGTATAATGACATTTACCAATATTGAGGGACAAACGATTACGCGCACACCAACAGTACAAATTATCAAGCTCACACTGGAGAATCAATGAGTCTTCTCTATTTTTAATTTCATAGTATATCTTCAGGTCATCCGCATATAGAAGAAACTTACACTTTGAGAAACAGGAAGATATATCATTAATAAAGATAACAAATAATAACGGACCTAAGACACTACCCTGGGGAACACCAGAGGAGGAGACAAAAGAATAAGACGATACATTATCAAAACGAACAACACAGCGACTGTTATACAGATAGGATGTGATCCACTTCAGAAACTCAGAATGAAAGCCCAGGCCTTCAAGNACAGTTTTGAGACAGTGGTAAGCTTAGAAATCAGCCTATAATTCTCAATACAATTTTTGTTACCACTTTTAAGAATTGGCGTAATAAAAGTCAATTTCCAGTCATCGAGGAAAACTCCGGCAGATAGAGACATGTTAAAAATGTGCCTCAAAGGCGCAATTAGTGAAGGACAACTTTTAAATAAAATAACCGAGAGGCCGTCTACATCAGTGTTAGTGGATAGTTTAAGCTGGTTAATGCCATTAGCTACATCCTCGTCTGTCAACTTTAATTTCCCGAAGTTAATGGGAGTATCTAAATTTGACAAAAGATCTTCAGGAATAAAATCATTATCAGAATTACCTGAAATAAAGTTGGAAGAAAAAAAATCAGCAAAAAGATTAACAGCTTCGGAGATGGAGTTGGCTGACACCACGTTAAGCTGGACCGATGGAATTAGAGGAATTTTTCTTTGATTTAATATAAATCCAGAAGAACTTGGGATTAGATTTAATATTGCTTTCTACGCCGCGAATATAATTCCTATACAAAGATTTATTGAGCCTGTTAATATATACTAATATATATTTTGAAAGCCGTTTTTTTAGTGTTCGCAAAGCTCAAGAACGGCTGAACCGATTATTTTGAAACTTCAGCCGCAAGTGTTCAAGGATGGTTTACGAGACAAACGAAACCAATCGCATACTCTTGGAGAAAAATTTGAGCTATTGGAAAAGTGGGCGTCGCACCTCTCATACAAATCAAATTTTTCATACTACGTATCTCTGGAAGTGTTCACGGTAGAGTTCTGGAACTTGGTATGGAGATATACGAAATCAATCGCATACTCTAGGAGGAAAATTGGAGCTGTTGGAAAAGGAGGCGTGGCACTTCCCATACAAACCAAATTTTTCATACTAAGTATCTCTGGAAGTATTCACGGTAGAGTTCTGCAACTTGGTATGGAGATATACGAAATTTATCGCATACTCTATGAGAAACATAGGAGCTATTGGAAAAGGGAGCGTGGCACCTCCAATACAAACCGAATTTTCCATACTGCATACCTCTGGAAGTGCTCATGGTAGAGTTCTGAATCCTGAAGAAAAATTTGAGCTATTGGAAAAGGGGGCGTGGCACCTCCCATACAAACCGAATTTTTCATACTGCATATCTCTGGAAGTGTTCATGGTAGAGTTCTGGAACTTGATATGGAGATATACGAAATCAATCGCATACTCTTGGAGAAAAATTGGGGCTATTGTAAAAGGGAGCATTGCACCTCCCATACAAACCGAATGTTTCATACTGCATACCTCTGGAAATGTCCATGGTAGGGTATTGGAACTTAGTATGGAGATATATGAAATCAATCGCATACTCATGAAGAAAAATGGGAGCTATTGGTAAAAGGGGGCGTGGCACCTCATACAAACCGAAATTTTATTCTGCATATCTCTGAAAGTATTCATGGTAGAGTACTGGAACTTCGTATGGAGATTTGTATGTATATAAAATCAAGCCCATACTCATGGAGAGATTTGGGGCTATTTGAAAAAAAGGCGTGAGGCCTACAAACGTACCGACTTTTAGCTATCTTTGAATATATTTATCATTCTTCTGTCGGTGTGTTTGTGAGTGAAACGGAGTTTAACGAAATATTTTGTGTGTGTTTGAAGGAGTCTCTGGATGGTTTAGTTTCACAATTCAATCCGCCAGTTGCGCTGTAGTTCAGTTATTACTAAAAACCTTATTTATGACTCGATTTGGCTAATATTTTAAATATGTAATGGTCATGTTAAGAGCAATATTATTGCAAAAACGTGCTGCCAAGTGGCGCTGGAGTCGAGTTATTACTAAAAACCTTATTTATGACTCGATTTGGCTAATATTTTAAATATGTAATGGTCATGTTAAGAGCAATATTATTGCAAAAACGTGCTGCCAAGTGGCGCTGGAGTCGAGTTATTACTAAAAACCTTATTTATGACTCGATTTGGCTAATATTTTAAATATGTAATGGTCATGTTAAGAGCAATATTATTGCAAAAACGTGCTGCCAAGTGGCGCTGGAGTCGAGTTATTACTAAAAATAGCCAAGTGAGAAAAGGTGCCATGAAGGTCAGATTAAATCGACTTGTTGCACCATTGAGTATATCGAACTCTCCTGTGTTACGATCGGCCCAATGGAAGTGATTTTCCAATATTATTATACGTTCAAGCTTTTAAGGTATTTCGTCTGAAATAAGCATATGTATATTGCATTTCTGTAGAACAATGATTCGCACCCATTTTGAAATTTCCACCAACTATACTGTAAAGCTTCTAGGACAGATTCACTATAGAACCGGGTCATTGTTGCCGCCAGGGAGTGAAGAGGAAAAAATTCTTCAAATGTACTTCGTTTTGCGAATAACCGTGCTATGAAATGCTGCACAGTTGGAGAATTTCAAGAACTTCTTCACGGATATAACACTTTCTTTAAGTTATTTAAAGCGGCAAATGACCACCAAACCATAATCTTGAAATTGTTTGACCAAAAAGTTTCAATAGAAAAATAAAAATTTTGGGCGGGACGAAGTTCGACGGGTCTGCGAGTACTCCATATTTTGAAATTATAGAAATTCTCGATGACGAAAATTTAAAAAATTAAGAGAAATATGGGTCTTTTTTTAATTTACCCGATAAAAAATCCCAACGAGCCTAGTCCGCGTAGAGGTGGAGGTGTTCTCATTGCGGTCAAACGTAAATATCGAGTTAATTTTGTTGCCCTCAGTAATGAGGATTCGCTACTAGACCAATTGTGTTTGCGTTGGGGGTTCTTCTAAGCGTGATTCATTACTGTACCTAATTGTTTCTTACATTCCACCTAATAGTGCGTTTGAGTTGTACAAAATGCAAGCAGATATCATCTCGCTTGCAAACAATCGCTTGAACAACAATCACCTATGTGTACTAGGAGATTTTAATCTATGTAATGTCCATTGGTCTAACAATATCTCTACCTTTGAGCTTATGCCAACTAGTGTCACTGCATCTCACGAGTCTTACTTTATAGATAGCATCTTAAGTCTTAACTTAAAGCAAACCAATAAATATGTAAACAAGTTGAATCGAATTCTGGACCTCATATTTACATATGAGCAGGGACCATAACGGTTATGCTTTTTTTCAAAAAAGTCAAAAAATAATCGTTATTTTTTCAACAGTATGTTTTCAGTCAAAAATAAAAGTTAAAAATTGACTTTTATTTTTTCGGTCAAATATAAAAGTTAAAGTATGCCTTTTGTTTTTTCGGTCAAAAATAAAAGTTAAAATTTGACTTTTATTTCTTAAAAGTCAAAACTTGACTTTAATTTTTTCCGAATATTACGTTCGAAAAGCCTTTATGGATATAGGCACCTATAAGGAGAAGCGTATTGATGTTGTAACGGACCTTATGGGTTACTGGGAGAGTAAAAAATTTATATATCCCCGAGTAAGAGATCTGGCACATATTGTACATCAAGTGACAGCGCCACAAGTTAGTGTAGACCGCGCGTTCTCTGCACTTCGCTTATTATTAGCGATCTGCAATACAATTTGTCGGAGCAGATCTTGGCAGCTATGTATATTAATTGTTAAATTGAATTCCGAATCATTCCTGTAAAAAGGTGAATAATTTAAGGCTTAAATTAAAGAAACTTAATATGTTTACAGAAGATGGAAAACTGCAATTGAAAGGGTGTGCATTTTTTATTAAAACATATTGTATTGTGAATATATAAACTGCTATTTTGACCGAAAAAAATAAGTCAGATTTGACTTTTATAATTGACCGAAAAAATAAAGGTAAAATTTTAACTTTTATATTTGACCGAAAAACTAAAAGTCAAGTTTTAACTTCTACTTTTGACTTAAAAAATATCAGTCAAAATATAACGGTTAAATGCTGACTTTTTTGAAAAAAGTAAAAAAAATTAAATCATATAGGATTAACATTCCTTGGCTAACAAGCATCACATTGCTATATACAATTGTTAACAAGACCAATTCTTTCCGACTGACTTTTTGAATTGAAATTTTTAAAATAACTATTCATTTCGATCCCTGTTTATAAGTGATAACATTAAGTTTAGTATTGAAGATTATATCTCTCCTATATCTAATTGTGACATGGATCATGTTCCCTTAGTTTTAAGGCTTTTTTTACGAATACTTCTTTGTAAATACTGTTGACAAACCTGCCTTTAAATTTTCCGCCTATAACTTTCAGATTTTAAATGATTTACTGCTTGATATTGATTGGGATAAACTTTCTTCTAATTTGGATATTTCTAATTGCTTTACAGGGTTTAAAACACCTATATATAAGTTTTGCCTGAAAAATGTACCTACTAAAAGGAATATTCCTTACCGATTGCCATGGCATACACAAGATTTAAAAAAGCCTATAAACCTTAATAATAAATTTCTCAAAAAGTTTAAATTACCTAAAAGACATGATTTTTTTGTTAAATATCAACACTTAAAGGAATTCTATCGTCTAGATAATGTCGAGCCCTAACCGCCAAAATAACGTAAGCGACATTTTTATCAAAATTTTATTTTTGATGCAGAAATGTTCCTGGGGCATCTAGATGTATTTCTGCATCAAAAAGAAAATTTTGAAAAAAATGGCGCTTACGTTATTTTGGCGGTTAGGGCTCGATGTACTTTACAAGGAATATATTCGCACCGCTGAATTGAACATAAAATCAAATCCGAAATCTTTCTGGCACTTCATTAAATCTAAAAGGTCTTGTTCAAGTATTCCTACAACAATCTTTTTGGGTGAAAAATATGCTGAAAATCCAAGTGATGTATCTTATCTATTTGCCGACTTTTTTAAGTCTAATTTTGTTTCTGAGGAAACGGAATCGTTCCCAGACTTTAGAGCAGATATAAAGTCTTCACTTAGCTTTGATTCCTTATCTTTGTCAATGAATGATATCTCTGCAGGGATAGCAGCACTTAAGCCCGCATCACAAATTGATAGTGATGGTCTCCCAACAATATTTTTTGGAAAAATTGTTCTGCGCTGGTCCAACCCTTAAAAATTATTTTTAATGAATCCTTATCACCGGGCACTTTTATCGATGACTGGAAAATAACTTAACTCCAACATTTAAAAGTGGTAGCAAAAATGATGCTCGGAACTACAGGCCCATTTCAAAGCTTTCAATCATATCGAGCCCTAACCGCCAAAATAACGTAAGAGACATTTTTTCAAAATTTTCTTTTTGATGCAGAAATATTCCTAGAGCATCTAGATGCATTTCTGCATCAAAAATAAAATTTTGAAAAAAATGTCGCTTACGTTATTTTGGCGGTTAGGGCTCGATATCTAAACTGTTTGAGAGCATTGTAAAAGACAAAATATTTTGCTGTTAAAGAGTTAATTACTTACAATCAGCATGGATTAGGGCTGCCAGACGTCCCGGTTTTCCCGGACATGTCCCGGTTTTAGATATTTGTCCCCGTGTCCCGGTCCAACCTTAAAATGTCCCGGGTCTCGTTTTAGTGTCCCGGTTTTTGATTTGATTGCACAAATTTGAATAAAATTTCAAAAATCACTACACTAAGAGAAAAAACGCATTGTAATATTCAGAAAAATGTTATGAATTCATTGAGGGAAATAACGCATAGTAAACATGAATATTTTCTATTTGATTATCGTTTAAAAATGTTCGTATTTAAAAATAATACTTTCATAACACGCACGCGTGGTGTTGATTCAAACTCAACATTTAAATGCACATTTACATGTCTGGCAGTAGCTGAGTGCGCGAGGATACTTGCCACAATTTGCTAATTTCCAGAGGGTCAGGGTTCAATTTCCAATACAACCAGCATGGAATTTAAATATTTTTTTAACTTAATTATGAAAAAGTAATCGGTAATTGCAAATCGCTTCATTTTAATATGGGCGTATTTGAATTGAATATTTCTATACTAAATACTAAAATTTGTATACTTAAATGTATTACGAGTTGGGTTGGTGCTCTTTCATATGCGTATTTTTTTAATTTAGCACGCTTTTTTAATTCTAAACTTCTTTCTCTCAGTGCACCGGTTTAATTTGTGAAATAGTTACATTTCGAGATGGTTGAACTTTGCACAAGCAATAGTTGATGATTAGTATATGAACCTAAATACGTTCAAAATGACGTGCTCAGAGTTTTACAATTATATTAAGGAAAAGACAGAAGTTTTGAAACAAGTTCACAGCAACGAAAAATATGACTGATATTTTAATGTTATCTTGTACTTAAATTTTTTTCCTTCATGAAACCTAGAGTACTTATAAGTACAGTGCCGTACAAAATTATTGGCTCGGAGGCTCTTTCATCAGATCACAATTTCTAATCAGATTTGAATAATTTTGAAAATGTAGCTTTTGAGCCAATTAATAAATTGCAAGTCCGAAGTTGCCAGCAAATTTCGTTGACTTTGTATGTTGACATAGTTTGTATGGAAGAAACTCTCAGTAAAAACAATACCAAAAATCAACTAAAATTTAAACTTCATTTTAAACTTTTTATAAAAGGTCTAATGCAAATTTGTATGCATATTTATTGAATTTTCCCGAGTTTAGCACAGAGTTTAACAATTTTATTTTTATGTTTTTTCATATATTTAGTATAAACTGTATTTGTATAAAGAATAAAAAAAGGTTCATGCATTGTGAAAAATGTGCTCAGTGCTTTAGTTGTAATAAGTTGTTTTGATTTTTTGGCGTACGTTGTAATGATCTCATGATCTCATGTTTTTATGTTTTTGTTTTTGTCTGTCAAAATAAAATTTCACTACATCCTTTCGCATGACGAAATGAAAGGGAAGGGAGCGAGAGGCCCTCCCTAAAGTGTCCCGGTTTGGCAACAGAGATATCTGGCAGCCCTAGGATGGATTCGACTTTGACCGGTCTACGTTTTCTAACTTGGCAGTTTGTACTGAATATTGCATTTCATCTCTCTCTGATGGCCAACAAGTTGACTGTATTTATACAGATTTCTCAAAAGCTTTTGACAAAGTTTCCATAAACTTCTAATCAAGAAACTTTCATGCCTTGGTTTTCACTCATCATTCTTGAAGTGGATGGAATCATACTTTTCCAACAGAAGTTGCGTAGTTCCAGTAGAAGGTTCGTCTTCCGAACCCTTTGTGGCCTTATCAGGAGTCCCACAAGTTAGTGTCTTAGGTCCATTACTGTTTTTGTTATTTATTAATGGCGTATGCAACCTTTTGCTTTATGCACATGACCCGAAGCTATTCTCTGTAATAAGAAATTCAGTAGATGCGACAAGACTCTAGCATGACCTCGATACCCTTTATCCGTGGTGTTCGAAATAACGTCTCTCGAAATAATGTCTTTCACTAAACACTAAACTAAACTAAGGTTACGTTTGCGAAAACGTTGATTGTTGTCAATACCTCGTACCATATATCGAATATCGCTTTGCAGAATGTTGACGAAATTAAAGATCTAGGAGTCATATTTGATTCTAAACTTTCTTTTAATAGTCACATTAATTTTGTAATTTCGAAATCGTACTCTGTATAAGCATTCGTGCGACGTAATAGTATTTAGTACAGTTTTTTAATTATTACATTAGGGTGGCCGTTAAAAATGAAAATTTAAGTCTCACCTTCTCAGTCGCTAATACAACGGTCAAAGATATCACATATAAATTTTAGTCCCGATTGGAGACGGTTTAGGCGTGTTGCACAGGGTTCAAAGTTCGGATTCCTCTATGGAGACTCAAAAAATTTAAATTAATATTTTTTTCATCTTATACCCAAAATCGATACTGCTGTAGGCGCAGATATCACGTATACATTTTGGTCCCGATTGGAGTCGGTTAAGGCGTGTCGCACAGGGGTCAAAGTTTAGATTTTTCTATGGATACTCAAAAATTTTAAATGGAATAAAAATTAAACAAATAAAATACAATATTATGTAAAGCAGTGTTTGAATTGAATTGATACAACTGTAGTAAATATTATTATTATTTTTGATGAGTAGAATTACGTTTACTGCTTTTAAAAAGCAAACGCCAATTTGGATATAATGCTTCTAACTTAGCAACGCTATGCTGTTTAGGCTTAAGTGGAATGCGAGCTTTTTGCCAGAACAATTCTGTCTCTTTTATTACAAGTAAAGCACTCTTGCGAACGCTTACGCTAGTTTTTCTTACATTGTGAAAAAGAACACTTAACACTTGTCCAAGGCAACTTGGCACCCATAGGGGAATCTGAACTTTGACCCCCGTGCGACATGCCTTAACCGTCTCCAATCGGGACTAAAATTTATATGTGATATCTTTGACCGTTGCATTAGCGACTGAGGGGGTGAGACTTAAAATTTTATTTTAAGGGCCACCCTATTTACATATAACACCGCGCGATAGTAAATTTTAAGCACAAATATAATTATATTCGCGAAAACATGGGGCAAATATAGTAAAATTGCATTTTCAGTTTTTCACTCTGACGTCAGTAATTCAAAAATGATTTAAAATATTCACAGAATATTCAGAGAAGAAGTATGGGTATAAAATTAATGAGGAAATCCTGTTGAATTTAAACAGATTCAAGTTTCTTGTGCAGAAGGGCTGGTAAATATTAATATAAACTCGATAACATCTTCGAATTTCGTCCTTCTAACTTTATCAGCTTACAAAATTACCTACTTATTTGTTCTGGTGAATCCAAAAAATTTTAATTATTTTAAATTCTAAAGAAATTTCCTCTTGCATTTGGTACCCATATTTTTATTCTACATTGCATTAAATTTTTTTTTAATAATTTTTGGGATTACTCATATCTTTGAAATTACAAAGTCCTTTAAAATAAATCCTGACGTAAGAGAGAAAAAATAAAAATGCGACTTTAAATAAAAAAGTAGGTTTCAACCCCATTTATGTATAATTTATTTTATGGTAGGAGAGCTTCTCACACAATATAAAAGCAATTTTTTCGATTTAAGTTGTTGAAAAGTAATGAATATCCATATCCCGGGACTAATCCCGGGATTTCGGGATTCTGATAACGACATCCCGAAAATCCCGAATGTACAATTTAACTCTTTCCCTGCATTTGTTCAATATATTGTACATTTCATTTTTTGTAACATGGGAAGGGTGCTACTAAAAATCTTATTAATATTTTTGAAAATAAATTAAACTTTATGAAGTTTTGGAATGTTCCGAATAGTTTGCGTACATTTCAAAATCGAAAACGTTTCAAAAATATTTTTAGAATTTAATTTAAAAATAGACCATTTTATAAAATTCCAGTGACTCGCAAGTTGTGGTAATTTACTGTACAAAAAATACGTGAAAGTCAAGTAAAATCGCTAATAAAAGCACATAGTATGGAAATATAAAAAGCAATTCATCATATAAGAATGCTAAACTTAAACTATCATGATTTAAAATATCTTTCTCGAGTGGTAAAAAAAATGTACAATATATTGTACATTTACACTGAAAGGTTGTAAGTGTCTTGTATAATATATTGTACAAACGTCCGCAAACATTGCAGTTGAACAAGTAATTAGAGTGGTTTTTGCCGTGGTTTTTGAAAAGCTTGTGCGCTGTTGTTGCAGTAAAGGGTAGGTTTTTGATTTCTTGATCTACTGAGGGCAGAAAAACCGTGAAGCTTTATTAAAACGGGTCATTTGTATTTTATATTGCAATTTTATCTGAAAATTTTCAAAATTTCATTATATAATTCTCTTCTCATGGAGAAAATTTAAAATTTTTTAATGCAAGTCTTAACTAAAGATAATTAAAAAGATATAAAATATTCATCCCAACATATCTGCAATAAAATCAATTATTTTGTATATAAATAAGTTCATTATCAATGAAATAAAAGTTTTATTCCGTCAAACTTTGTGAAATACTTATTGAATTTTCCTGAGTGTTTTTACTCCTTTGCGGACTTTTGTACAATATATTGCACAATTTTGAGGTAGCCCTAATAGCTACCCAAAACAACTTTTGAATATTTTTTCTTTACTTTTGCTATTATGAGGCTCTATGAACCTTGTAATTAAGATGAAAATTTTTTATATTCATCAGGAACAGATTTGATTTGACCGGAAAGAGTTAAAAAAAATGTCTTCCGGTCAGTTCAACCCCTTATTAAGTTAAATAGGGCCGAAAGCAGTGTTGCCAGAACTTTTTGGGGCGACCGGCTAGATTGGACAAAAGAAACGGCTGAAAACGGCTAAAATGGTTCAACTAGAATTCACATGTTTTATTTAAATACAAAAATTACAATTAGAAAGACTAGTAAATCCATTAAATTCTTGTTTGGTTAACAAAGATTATACGTAGCTAAGCTGTACACCACTCTATTATTGTTTAACAAAGGAAATTGTCGTAGCTTTTTTTTGCTTTACATCAGAAGCAATGTTTGTATTACTTAAATATTTAAAAAGGGGAAAATTACAAACTTATGGCGTTTTCTTTTCTATAGAACAATTTTGCCTTCTTATAAAATTGTAACATTTGCAGTAGGTTGCTTTTTGTCATGCAAAATGGCTATATTAGCAGACACTTTTGCTTTCTCGGAGAGCAATATTTTGAAAAATGAACACGTAAGGCTGTGAAAGGGCTGAGGAAAACTGAGCCACATTATTTCGAGAAAAGAAAACGCCATGATACAAAAATAAAAGGTAGTTTAATTTACTGGCATTCGTTGTGTTTGCCGACCACTTCACTTTTCACAAGTTTATGACATTTAACTAAAATTATGTTACCAGATTCACTAGCAGCAAAATTGTTTCTTGTAAAGTAAAAAAAAAAATTTAAGTTAGTGAAGTTGAATGAAAATATTAAAAGTCTTGCGCGTTTCCAAACTGCCAGAATTCGGTACACCTGAGCAAAGGTTCGAAAATAAAGTCTTTTGCTTTTCCGAGGATAGAGTGCGTAATACGATCTAATGCAGTTTGATGACAAATTGCTGCCACAAAGTATTTTTAAACCTCTAAACGATGTACCGTTATCCGTGGAAGAGGGAGGAGGTCGGGTTAAAATGATGCCCTACAACTTGGTTTTTGGGTTCTCGGAATTTTCTGATAAAGATGTGGCGCTGCTAATAAATATATATACATAAATATAAGCACTAAACTATGTATTTGTGACAAGAATTATCCACATAAGATGAAAACTACTGCAGTTTCATTTTATAAAATTTTTGTTTATATAAAAATGCATAAGTAAGACAGTTTGGGTACGGTTCGGTTATTTGTGCAAAGATTTTGGATTGTCGTATCCAAACGTGTGACCCGAATCAAAAAAGTTTACATATACATCTAGCAAAGGGATTAAGCTTTAATTTAAAAAAAAGATTTCTGTTTGAAATATGCATTTTTTTTGGAAATTTGGAGGTGGATTTTGTGGATGACGTAACCGGAATTGGACTGATAAGGTTATTTCTTCTAGCGCGGCCGAAGGCCACCAACGCGGAAATAATAATAATAACAAAAATAAAGTAAGTTTGCACCATGATTCAATTATTTACAGGTATTGTCTTCCCAGAGAGTTTTTCTCCACATTGAAATTCGTGCTCTTTTATTTTCTAAGAGCTGCGAATAAAACTTCAAACTTAAATTTAAGACATTCATAACAGAAATTTTATGAAGAAAATACCCGCTACGTCCTCCAAAATATAAACTAGGACGCTACATTTAAGCAAGTTTTGCCTATTTTTTTTTAGTTTATTTAATGTTCATTATTTTTTTATGAATATGTATGTAGTTACTTAACAAACACCAGACACTACATCCAGAATTCAGACTTTGTGTAAAAATTATGAAAATTCTGCAAAATTTCAGAAAAATTTTTAACTTTTTAATCAGCGAAAACGGCGCGTCCCAGTTTATATGTATTTGGGTCACTCGCTTAAAACAAAAAAACATTCAAATCGGCTCACTATCTGAAGACTTTTCGGGTTAGAAAAATTGTCTTTCAATTTTATATAACACAGTCCGACATGAAAATTTTCTCGGAGATAAGACTAGCCATTTCTAATAGATTTTCGATCACTAAATTTGTAAATATAGAAACTTATATATTTGAATTTTAATAAAATAAGGCGAATAGCAAATAGCAAAATCGGCTAAAAAGGGCTAATTTTTTCGCAAAACGGTTAACAAATCGGCTGCCGGCTAAACTGAATTTTCTCCGGCTGTTTGCTATAGCAACCGCTACCCGGAAAACGGTTAAAATGGCAACACTGGCCGAAAGTGGCACGATTCGTGCCAAATTGGCAGCCCCGAGGAAATCCCTATTTCTCAATCCAATATTCCCTAATCCAGGGGTTCTTTAACTTTTAAGACAATGGAACCCTTACTAAACACCATTCATTTTATGGAAACCCACATCAAGTTGGCAAATTACTAAAAATCAAAGGCAGTGCAATTTATATATGAATAAAAACATTTACTAGAAATAGTATACATACTTTAAATTTTAATGTAAAGAATGAAATTGTTTCACTGTTATTAATTATATATTGTATAAAATAGTAGTTCGATATAATGTCCGAAAGCTGTATGCGCATTTCTGGGGTAGCATCAAATTTCGACTTGAATTTGTTTTTTGTATAAGTGTAAGCTGAAAACCCTGTTGCAGAGTACATTATGACAGAAGGAAGCAAAGGTAAGATGGCCCTTTTAGCGACTTCATGATATTTACTGTTAACACTAACCCAAAACTTTTTCAGAGACACAGATTCAAATGTGTATCTCAATGTCGAAGTACTCTGAAGATCTATGTATGCTTCGTAAATGGATTTGTTACCAAACCGATATTACTACTACCATCCGAAAAATAATCTGACAAAAATTTCAGGTGATTTACCAAGTGCCCAGTTATGAAATTTTACATTTCATTTGGCAATTCGTCGCGTTCCTTGTAGAGACTTGTATATAACCTTTTGGCTACAGCGGCCCATGATTCAATAATACAAGGNATCAATATTACGTTCAACATTTCGTTTAAAATGCCAGATTTCCTGCAAATACATTAGAATTTACAAAAGGAATTTCACTACTAATTGCCTACTTTGCGTACTTTTCTACTACCATTTTCGCAACAAGGGATTGCATTCTTGCCCTTTCTCTGTCCTTCGTAAATGCAACCTTTTGTAAGGGAGTGTCAAACCGCAGCTGTCAATAATTATCTAACCTTGTATTATTGAATCATGACAGCGGCCAACAACACATACCAGTTAGAAAAAAAAAACAAGCTGTCAAGCGAAAGCTCAACGCTTTTATGCAGGTATGGCACTCAGTACGGCAATCATAGGTACTAACTATGAGTACATATGTATACTTGAAAATAGATAATTGCGTCTCGGTAAAGCTGATTATAGAACTTTTCTTTCTGTGTGCAACTGAAACCGACCGCCGTGCTTATTTATACCAAAATTAATTTCGCGGAACCCCGGTGAATTTTCTACGGAACCCTTGAGTTCCGCGGAACCCACTTTAAGAAGCTCTGCCCTAATCCACAGTAGGTTCGGTTGTGTGAAATGTAAATTAAAAATTTCGCATTTTTAGATGTGGGTTTCCATAAAATGAATGGTGTTTAGTAAGGGTTCCATTATCTTAAAAGTTAAAGAACCCCTGGATTAGGGAATATTGGATTGAGAAATAGGGATTTCCTCGGGGCTGCCAATTTGGCACGAATCGTGCCACTTTCGGCCAGTGTTGCCACTTTAACACAAAAAAATTAGCCGATTTTACAACGCTTTTATCAACTTGCAATGTTGTATGTCCAGACCACCATATACTATAAATATAGCAAAGGTATTTATGGCAAACCTAGTCTAGATATCAACCTCGTCGTAGGTATCATATCAAAGACATACAATTAAAAAAAACTCTAGAGGTAGATGCCGCCCCGCCAGAAGAAGTTAAATATTGAGCCTAAATATATGCACTATTTATATATGTCACAGCGGAAATGGACGACACGCCATTTCTTTAAATAAATTAAACTGCTGCTATATGCATGTATGTACATTAGGGTGGGTAAAAAAAAATCAAGTATTTTTTTTTGATCCGACACACGAAAATTAATTCCTAGGTACCTCTAGAAAGTACTTACCAAATCTGAGCTCTCAATATTAACGGGAAGATTATGCTCATCATAGTTTTCCATTCTCAATTTAGTCTAATATAAAAATGGTCATATCTTATCACCAATAGATCGTTAAACCAGTTGCATCGGCAATATTTATAGTCTTGTCATTAATCTAACCTTTTAAAAGATATTCAAGGCCAAGTTAATCGATTACACTAACTATTTAGAAGATATTCGCAGTAGAACTCCAATGCCTACTGATTTTAATAGTTTTTTATTGAATATTTCCAATTTATCCATTTAATTTATTAATTTTGAGATCATTTATGATCTATTTCAGAAAAAGAAGGTTTTTCTTTAAGAAATATCATCAAACATGTCAGCAGAAAAAAAATTCTATTTCGCCATATGAAATTTTATAATTCAATACAGTATTGATACACAAATATATTTTTTCTTTTAGTTTAAGTTATAAAAATTGACTTGATTGAAAATTGAATTGATAAAAATTGATAAACTCAAATTATCATAAATATTGTCAAAATTCATAAATTGAATGGATAAATTGAAAATAATTATTGAAAAACTATTAAAATCAGGCATAGGGATTCTACTGCGAATATCTTCTAAATGGTTAGAGTAATCGATTAACGACATGAGACCCTTATTGTAGGGCGTTTAATTCTCTATGGAAATAATTGAAACTGATTTGACAATAATTATTTTTTAGTAAGTTACAAAATTCAAAACAAAAAGTTATTTTCCTTAAAATACCTCAATCTTTGACCTAGAATATCTTTTAAATGGTTAGATTAATGAAAAGAGTACAGGAGGCCATTTTTGTAGAGCGTTCAATTTGCTATAAATATTGATGATGCAACTGGTTTAACGATCTATTGGTGATAAGATATGACCATTTTTATATGAGACTAAATTGAAAATGGAAAACTATGATGAGCATAATCTTCCCGTTAATATTAAGAGTTCAGATTTGGTAAGTACTTTCTAGAGGTACCTAGGAACTAGTTTTCGTGTGTCGGATCCAAAAAAAAAATACTTGATTTTTTTTTTACCCACCCTAATGTACATATGTATGTTTATACTAAATGTGAGCAAACAACATTGTGCTTGCATAGTCTTCTGACCTCTTTCACTGAAAGTTGAATTATTTTAATATCTATTGCAAAATTTTGTACAGACAAGACTAAAAAGTAGAAAATAAATAAAATACAAAAAAAAACTTTTAAATATAAAACGCTTTTATAGATGGACTAAAAAGTAGAAAATAATACTTCTCAGTCCCATAGAATTTGTTTTGATAACTTTTGATTTTGAAATTTTAGCAAAAGTCATTGAAGTCACTTGAATTGATATGAAAAGTAACATATGTATGTATGTGGGCATATGAATAACGACCGCTTAAAATCGATCTCAAATTTGTACTTTCGCTGTAGAATGTTATGTTGTTTGACTATTGTCAATGAAATCGAATGCTTTGTACTGCATGCGCTCCACGTTTTTCGTTTTCAATGTAATTAATTGTTTATAATGACTTTTGCTAAAATTTCAAAATCAAAAGTTATCAAAACCAATTCTGTGGGATTGAGAAATATTATTTTCTACTTTTTAGTTAATTTATAAAAGCGTTGTATATTTCATTTCATTTCATTTATTTACTTCGTAAGTACAGTAAAACTCGAAGTCTTTAAGCGTACTAATAACAAAAATTTCAATTACAAGATTAAACTTAAGCTAAGACAATAATATAAGTAAGTATATGAACTACATATCATTCTTGCTATATTATAACTAACACTAAGGGATAGAAGACGTACAGAAAACTTGAAAAGACAGAGGATGGGAAGTGGATAGTTAATTTTTGAGTGGAGTTGCAACTGAAGCATTGAATCGAACTTACACATTTAATTGAATTTGGTAGTGAATTCCATATTCTGATAGCACTAACAAAAAATAATCTTGAGGCTACTAACGTTTGGTATTTGGGCACAACAATATTACAGGTACGAGACGATTGAACAAATTTTAACTTACGGTATAGGTATACTGGTTTGCGGTTTCTGATCAGT
Organism: Rhagoletis zephyria; assembly: GCF_001687245.7. Classification (NCBI taxonomy): domain Eukaryota; kingdom Metazoa; phylum Arthropoda; class Insecta; order Diptera; family Tephritidae; genus Rhagoletis; species Rhagoletis zephyria. The sequence continues at coordinate 112,244 of NW_016157376.1, forward strand.
TTGAATAAGAATAAAACATTGCGATAATTTAAGTAACTTTCGATGCTATAACCGAGAATATTTACAGTGAACAATGATATATGGTCAAATTTATTCTTCGACTCATAATCAAGATTTCCATACACTATTTCACAATACGCGATATGGGGAACGATAAGTAACTGAACTAGCTTCAATTTTGTATTACTTGGTAGGCAGTAACATGTATGCCAAAGGTTTCTTAAAATAAAGTATATTCTAGAGATACAGTGGTTGATATGATCTGTGCAAGTCAAACGAGAATTAATTTTAAAGCCCAGATTAGTCACAACATATCGAAACTTTAACTCAGTTTGCCCCAATATAATTGGCGATAGACAACTCAGATCAAAAGAATGAGGTGATATAGGTATAACCTGCGTTTTGGCAGCATTTAAGCAGAGGCTATTTGTTTCGGCCCAGATCTCTATTCTCCTTAGATCTTCATTTAACCGAAACACAAGGTCTTCCCCAAGTCCAATTGGTCGCGAGTAGTAGATCTGTGTATCATCGGCATACAGGTGAATATAAGCATTTTGACAGCAGTGAACACTATCATCTACAAATATACTAAAGAGTATAGGACCCAGGATTGAGCCTTGCGGTACACCGGAATTAATTTTCCTGCGACAAGAAATTGTTTCTCCAAATTGCACTTGTTGGTACCTGTTTGATAAATACGCTTCCATAAACTTAAGCGAAGTAGAGTTGAAACCAAAATAGTACTTCAATTTTGCAAGAAGAATGTCATGCTTTACGGTATTAAAGACTTTAGAAAAATCTAATAGCACCAGGATAGTGAGTAGTTTGTCATCATAAGCAGGACGAATATCTTCCATTACCTTCACAACCGCTGTAGAACAACTGTGACTTGACCGAAAACCAGAGTGGACCTCACTCAACAAGTTATGATTATTCAAATGTAGAACTATCTGGGACGAAATAAATTTTTCAAAAACTTGGGCTAAAACAGGTAAAATGCTAATAGGCCTGTAGTATTAAAGAGTTTTTTTATTTTATTTATTGCTATTTGCTATTCGCCTTATTTTATTAAAATTCAAATATATAAGTTTCTATATTTTCAAATTTAGTGATCTATATTTACAAATTTAGGGATAGTATCGGCCGCTGTGGTGTAGTGGTAAGCAGTCCGCGCTTCCACTCCGCAACGCCTGGGTTCAAACCCTGGTCAAAGCAACATCGCAAAAAATATAGAAAAAAGGTTTTTTTCCTAACAGCGGTCGTCCCTCGGCAGGCAATGGCAAAACCTCCGAGTGTATTTCTGCCATGAAAAACAGCTTCTCATAAAAATACAATCGCCGTTCGGAGTCGGCGTAAAACTGTAGGTCCCTCCGCTCTGTGTTACAACATCAAGGCGCACGCCACAAATCGGAGGAGAAGCTCGGCCAAACACTAACATATGTGTAAGCGCCAATCTATTATTATTATTATTATTAGTGATCCAAAATCTATTAGAAATGGCTAGTCTTATCTCCGAGAAAATTTTCATGTCGGACTGTGTTATATAAAATTGAAAGACAATTTTTCTAACCCGAAAAGTCTTCAGATAGTGAGCCGATTTGAATGTTTTTTTGTTTTAAGCGAGTGACCCAAATACATATAAACTGGGACGCGCCGGTTTAGCTGATTAAAAAGTTGAAAATTTTGCTGAAATTTTGCAGAATTTTCATAATTTTTACACAAAGTCTGAATTCTGGATGTAGTATCTGGTGTTTGTTAAGTAGCTACATACATATTCATAAAAAAATAATAAACATTAAATAAACTAAAAAAAATAGGCAAAACTTGCTTAAATGTAGCGTCCTAGTTTATATTTTGGAGGACGTAGCGGGTATGTTCTTCATAAAATTTTTGTTATGAATGTGAGCACGAATAAGAGCATGAATTTCAATGTGGAGAAAAACTCTCTGGGAAGACAATACCTGTGAATAATTGAATCATGGTGCAAACATACTTTATTTTTGTTATTATTATTATTTCCGCGTTAGTGGCCTTCGGCCGCGCTAGAAGAAATAACCTTATCAGTCCAATTTCGGTTACGCCATCCACAAAATCCACCTCCAAATTTCCAAAAAAAAATGCATATTTCAAAGAGAAATCTTTATTTTAAATTAAAGCTTAATCCCTTTGCTATATATATATATTGTATATGTAAACTTTTTTGATTCGGGTCACACGTTTGGGTCGTATCCAAAATCATTGTACAAATAACCGAACCGTACCCAAACTATCTTACTTATACATTTTTAATATTTTCATCCAACTTCACTAAATTCAATTTTTTTTTCTGGTAACATGATTTTAGTTAAATGTCATAAACTTGAATTAAAGTACCTTTTGTTTTTGTATCATGGCCGATCTCGACCCTATTAAGCTGGCATTTCAGGGTACTATTTTATAAATATATAAGGAAAATTTGAAATGTAGGGGGGCTCGAGCACCCCCCTGCCCCTACCTGGCTACGCCCATGCGCATATATGATATAAGTGGGCGGTGCCACGCGTATTATCCTAAAATTTTATGAAAAACGAATTTTGTGCTAATGAATGAGGTATCAATTTATTCGAAAATAATATATATTTGGCAACTTTGATGGGAATTTTTTAAATTAGGGATGGTCAAATGTAAAAAAATTAAGAAAAATAAGGGCTTATTAAAGACTAACCGATGAAAACTCCCCACAAGCTAAATCTAAAAATACATTGTTATAAGTCATTTTAAAGGTGTATAAATCTTCTTTTAAAAAATATATATATTTTTTTTTAATCTGATGAAATGTAGTAAAGCCGTTAATAGATAAATTCGCAAGTACGAATATAACGGTTGTTTTTTAAATAAAATTAAAATGGTGGGTTCAGGAACTATACGGAGCCTATTTTTACGTTGTACTCGACCATTGCTATAACCCACACTAGGTTTTGTTTAGGGTGTATTTTATGACTTTTTTGTAGCACCGTGTAATCTCTGTTTGCCAGACGCCAACCCAAAATTCCCAAATAATGCACCGTTTTATGGTTGATAACCGAGAAAGCAATTATAACGAATTTAGAACAGCAATTGAATAATCAACCACCGTCGTCGTCGATTGAGCTTTGTCGTCGGTGACAGCGTTTTGTTTGATCTAAACTGCGCTGACGTTGCCGCCTTCGCCTTTTCTTCATACATACTATTTACTTTGTTGGTGGTTGTTGTTGCTATTAATTTTTTAGTGAGGGCGTATGCTCGCCACGTGGCTTACTTCACATTACGAGCCAACACACGCGCGCTTACATATGTACATATGTGTTCAACCGCCACGCGGTCAAAGTGTCATCTCGCTTGTTAATTAAATGTTCAAGATACAAAATCAAACAGCCGAGTGGCGTTTTTTGTATATACCCAGCCAGCAAAAAATCCGATTTTCGATCCGAAAAAGGATGAATGAAAGTCGATTTTTGATGTGAATGAAAGTAGATTTTTGTCCGTTTACCGATTCCATTTTCGGATACTTTGACGTTCCGTTTTCCCACTAAAGTGTGCGGCAGAAACGTACGTACAGAGAAGTACCGAAAATTGTAGTGGAACTTAGACGTTTTTGGCTGTTTTTTGAAATTTTTCGTTCAATACCCTTTTATTCTGCACTTCACATATACTTTTCCACGGTTCAAGGAAACAAATATAATTAAGGAAGCGCATGACGGCATTCGAACCCGGCACCTTCTGGAAGCTAACAAATAGCGGCAGACTCCTCTGCACGCTCAACCACTGCCAACGTAATGCATGCTCAAATGTTCAGCTTGAACAAATAAAATACAATTATTGCTTTTAAATAACATCATCTTTTTCAAACCGTTCGAACGTTTCCCGGATACGAAAATGACTGTACGAAAATAACTGTAGTCGTTTTCTATTCGTTTCCGGATACGGAAAATTGTACTAGACCGCACTGTAGGCTGGGCACATATGTATATATGTATGTACATGATAATGTGAAGGTATGGGTTATGACGTTGTTGGCCTTTTTGTATTTGCCATGTGATGGCCAGTGTTGCCGCGACGTCTTGAAAAAATGTATCGTGAAAGAAACAAAAAATGGATCAAATGTATCACTCAATTTTTATTTAAGTATCATAGTATCAAGTTAGAAAAAACTTAAATAAATCTGTTTGGTTTCATACCCTTGCTTTTTATTATTTTCAGTAACTGAAAAATCATGTAATACGCATTCATACCCAATAAACAATTCGAAAATGATTGGAAAACCAATCACCCTTGATCACGAATTTGGCATAGGTTAGTATTCGATTAGAGAACTAGGCCATTCTCCAGCAAAATGGAACCTTCGTTATCCAATGTATTTTCCCTTCGTTATGAATTCAAAATCCAGCCCTTTATCGAATTGAAATTTTAACGAGAGACAGTGATTATCTTATATTTCCCTTCGAGAATGAGCTGGATTTCAATTTCTCTCTTGTTATTATGGTTTCATATCGAGTGCATTTCCAATATACATACTATGAAGGAAAACTAAGATCGTTTATGAGTTCGTTCTCAGTTCGATATGCATATTGGATATCTTAGGCTTTTTTCGAACATTCGCGACAATGTTATTGTATGTATGTACATGAAGAAAAATATTTTACATATTGTGACCATCTATCAAAAAAGAGTTTATTGTTTTTTATCTTGTATAGAGACGAACAAACAAACTTTTTCTTAAAATTTCAGAGCTTTTACTCAATTTGTTCAAATAAAATCAAGTGAAAGGCATGTAGCCCAGTAAAATTAGATAAATTTGGTAGGAAATTTGAAAAACATTTATTGACACGCAGATCATGGGCTCGAATCGTCACATACGATAACGTATTACTCGTCTCGTAAAAACACATTTTTCGGATCATGACATACGTGAACGTACCCTTTGTCCGTAATTTTATTTCGTATCGTTTTCGAGCCGTGAACGGATGTGACGATTCGAGCCCATGGATCCGGAGTTCATTTCATTTGGCAACATTCCGCCATCTTGGGTTTAAGTTTTTTTGGGGTTTTTAAGGTTAAACCAAATATGTAGAGAATTTGTGTCGTGACACATAGACGTAAACTGCATCAAAAAATTGCTATTACAAATTTTTATTAAGAAAAAGTCTAATTTTACTGGGCTAATGAAATTTTGAGAAAAAGCAATAATTGCTTAGTTTTTATGCATACGGTCCATAATGTATAGTTTTTATAGAAACTTTAATTCATAGATATGTATGTACATACATACTTAAAACCATGATAAATAACCATGATAAAAAAGAACTAAAAATTATAAAATAATTTATATATATAGTGATTCCGTTTAACAAGAATAGGAAGTTCCCCAGCTTGATTTAATTTAACTTTTTTAAATTAGCTAAAAATAGGATTAAAGTGATTAGCCCGTATTCATAGTCAAAATAAAGTCCACTGTAAAGTTAGTTGCAGCTTTTTGACATAATTTTCAATGGGATATCTGTAAAAAAATGCAACAAACTTTACAGTGGACTTTATTTTGACTATGAATACGGGCCAATCACTTTAATCCTATTTTTAGCTAATTTAAGAAAGTTAAATTAAATCAAGCTAGGGAACTTCCTATTCTTCTTAACCGGAATCACTATATCTATAAATTATTTTATTCTTTTTAGTTCTTGTTGCAATAAAAGCATGTTTTTAGTTTTTTAACTATAATTTTATTTTCTACTTTTTAGTCTTTTGAATTCTTGCAATTAATATTATACTAGATTTGACCTTAACAAACAAAATTTTCAATATACATATTTAAATTTAAATAGGTAATATACATGTGGGAATCAGACCGGACCAAGAGAAGACTACCCGAACTGGGCGAAACTACTAAATACTGATTATACTACTAAAAAATACAACCGTGACGATTTGACGAAGGACAACGACCGAAGACCATTTTGCTTCGCTTTGCATGGGTTCGTTGGCGTTGAGAATTCGTACAAAGCAAACCACATAAAAGTTTGTCGGCATAATCTCAATACTTTAAGTTTTATTAAAATACTATTAAATACACACATTGAACTTTTTATATAAATACTGTGTTTTTATTGGCGCGAACCGAAACCCACAGTTTATTTGGGGGCTCACCGGGATTGGTTTGTGAAAAGCGCCTGCAGAATGTGACTTTTCGTGTAACAAAAACTCCGAGAAGTGCGTTAGTGAACATAAGAATTTATAGCGCAGCAGCGACACAGAGCTGTGGAACAATATAAAAAGAAAGTAATGAAATTCCAAAAGAAGGGGTATATAAAAACATAAAATTCATAAATACCTTTAAGCATTAAAAAATTTTATGCAAAAGTGTCAGTTTGCATGTTCAGTTCGGAGAAGCGAAAAAGATCCCGTAATTTTTAACCGACTAAATTTGAATCGACCAATAGGAAGCAAGAGCGGTCGCAACATTATAAGCAGAGCTGTGTGTATGTATGACATCGTACAATTCATGATACAACAAAGAAAATTTTGAAGAGACAAAACGTAGCAAGCGAAGTTGAATTGAGAGTTAAGACGGCAGCGAGAAAAGCTCAGTTCAATAGCAACCAGACCGGAAGGAGCTTGATATCAAAGGAAGAAAGCAGATGACAACAGAGTAGAAAAATTTGAAAAGCGGCAAGCAGCAACGTTCGTTGGGATTTTAGGCAGATCTGGAGAGTAAGACAGTTAGAGCAGACCCAGCTGGGTGAGAGTGGAAACGACATTGTTAGTATTCACGATTGAGAGAATACAAGGGTTGCGCCGATCGCGGACCGCTATTCCTCTCTTAACGAATTTGACAGAATCGTTGTTTGCATGACGTCACACTGGTGCAACTTTTTTACGTTTTCCTTGCAAAATTTTTTCTTCTTCTTCCATTCTTGCTCACGTTTTGGCATTTCTCTCTCGCAATTGCACCAGTGTGACGTCACACAAAAGTTATTCTCAAAAATCCTCTCTGATCGGCGCAATCTTGTATTCTATCATTCTTGGTTAGTATTCAATAGAGTTAAAAGTAAAAGCAGAGCGAACGTTGAGTAAAAAGAGATACATATATATGTAATTGAGGGCTCTGGTTGTTGAGTTTATTGGTCCTTGTCGTCAAAAAGAAGTAAAAGCTTATCTTTTTGGACTAAAATCTGAAAAGTGTCAAAATGCCAGAGCGTAAGCAAAATGCGCTCACTAAAAGAGAGTAACAGGAAAAGTAAAGGAACGCAAAAAACCAAATTTTTAGTCCAAAGAATGGCAACAACAAAACTAAATCTGACTACTTCGGACTTTTTCTGACTATTTCTGGGAGATAAGGAACGCGCATTATATTGAAGCTGATATTAATGTTATTTGCGAAAAGGGTATTTCTAGTGAAAACAGAAAGAAAAGATCAACTTTATATTTGTTTTGTTTTGCGAAACAAAAACACAAAAACACAAAGGAGAAAAGTAGTTTGTATTTTGTTTGATAAGTTTGATATGTGCAAAATAGAAGCCAAACGAACGTTGAGTAAAAGGAGACACATATTTATGTAATAGAAAGCTCTGGTTGTTGAGTTTATTTGTCCTTGTTATTGAAAAGAAGTAAAAGGTAAATTCGAGCTGATATTGTTATTTGTGAAAAGAGTATTGCTGATGTAGGCGGATAGAAAAGATCAACGTTATATGTATTTGGTTTGTTTTGCGAAAAGAAAACACAAAGAAGGAAAGTATTTTGTACTCTATTTGATAAGTTTGATATGTGCAAAGTAGAAGCAGAACATACGTGAGTAAAAAGAGATAAGCAAAAGAAGTCTCCGGTATTGAGTTAATTTGTCTTTGTATTCAAAAAGAAGTAAATTGTTAAAGTGAAGCTGATATTGATGTTATTTAAAAACAAATATTGCTTATGTAAGCAGAAGAAAAGATCAACTATTTATGTATCTACATCATATATGTAATACTCCTATATTGGCAGTAAGAGCTAGTACCGTCCGAAAACACTACAGTACAGATATATCAATAAACACGTACGAAAGAAAAGGAACACACACGTTTATAAATAAACATGTACACAACACATATACAAAAACGGCACTCAAGTACACAATACATTGACAAAAACTGTACTAGACTGGCTCGCTTTGGTTTCGGAATGCTTACACATTGAGAAGCTAGCTTACTGCCAATATAGAAGTATTACATATATGATCTACATACACATTTGTTTAGCGAAGAGAAATTGCAAAGAAAAGTATTTTGTATTTTGTTTTATACGTGCAAATGTTAAAATTGTAAAACGTAAACAAATAAAAATATAAAATATTTTCTAAAAGGAATTTAATGAGAAAAAGGCAATTTCAAAAGCTTTGGTAAAGGTTCAGAATAAATTAAACGTTTAATAATTTTGGAAGCAATCAAAAAGAGCTCGTTTCTCATTTTGAATTTACGGAAAAGCACACAAGCGTATAACATTTAAGCAAAGTAAAAGAAACTTAATTTGCTGAAGTTAATAGGACTGTATTTCAAGAAGTGCTGCATGTATTTACGATAATTATTTATACTTTTACTGTATTTCATATATTTCTAATTACTATAAGTTGATTCACGTGTTTTTAAAAATGGATTCTCAGACAATTCTTGCAATGACGGTGAATGATTTGAAGGACAAATTAACGGAACTTGGACTTAGTACAGGCGGACCTAAGAAGGATTTACAGACCAGACTATACAGGCATTTCGGTTTATCTGGTGGAGAAGAAAGCGACAATAATTCTGTTAATTCATTCGAAGATGCTTTAGGTGCTCGTTCGTTGGCTGTTGGTGGTCAACCAGCTCATTTCACGTTAAGAGATATTGCCGATAGCATTTCTTCATTCACGGGTTCTGATTCATTAGATGTCAATCTATGGATCGCCGAATTCGAAGATAATACTACCACTGTTGGGTGGAATGATTTATAAAAGTTGCCAAGCAGTTGCTTAAAGGAGCAGCGAAGTTGTTTGTGCGAGGTTGTGGTGGGGTTCATGGCAGGAGCTGAAGGCAGCGCTAATTGATGAGTTCGGTTCAAAAATTTCGTCAGCAGAAATTCATAATACTTTATGAAAGCGTCTCAAAAATAAATCTGAAACATTAAGAGAGTATTTGTACAGTCTGATAGAAATAGGCAAGCCAATTGACCTGGATGAAGAAAATCTGATCGAGTACTTTGAAAATGGTATTCCAGATTCTAAGATGAATAAGACCATGCTTTATCAATCAAAAACATTGCACGAGTTAAAAGATCAAATTAGAGTTTATGAGAAAGTGCGTTACTCTGACATATAGAGGAAGTCAGCGCCAAGCTGAGGTAAAAAGTTCGCAGGTCAAGCCACAACAAAAGCAAGAAAGTATTAAAAAGTGTTTTAAATGTGGTAATGAAAAGCATATTGCGAAAGACTGCCCAGGAAAGCAGTATAAATGCTATAGATGTAACCGGGTAGGACATCGCTCGTTTGAATGTCGTGAAACAGTTCAGAATTCGACACCAACTGAGGTAGAAAAGAGTTTGAATGTTATACGCGATGGTGGAGACCTAATATTTAAAGACATAAAGCCAAATAATTGTGTATAATGCGATATGACACTTTTGTCATGATGAATGCTGATATTGAGTTGAGTNTAAAGCCAAATAATTGTGTATAATGCGATATGACACTTTTGTCATGATGACAAAACAACAAAATACAATTAGTTGGTTTGAAAGAAAGCGCGATTACGACATTAGGTAATTTCACTGTAAGGACTGATATTGACGGAATTGCAATCGATATCACGTTCCATTTAGTACATGAAAAAGATTTACGATATGCAGCAATTATTGGTAATAGTGTACTGAAAGATGTTGATATGACAGTTAGAAACGAGGGAGAGTAATATTCGTGAAGAAATCAGTAGTAGAGAAATCCGTAGAAAAAGAAGCTAGTATTTTTGAAGAATTTAGTAGTCTCTGTTTTTGGCATGGAAATATGTGAACCAGAAAAGGATAGGAAAATACCAGACTTACTGCACTGTAAAAATAGTCACGCGGAAACAATTTTCTTTCTTACTTTCTTTCTTTATTTAATTATAAGTCTTTGGAATACAATCCTTACAGACTATGTACTTAACTAATTTATAGATTACAAGCTAATTTTGTGCATAAATCAAACCACTTATAAGGCAGAATTAAGCATCGAGAAAAAAGCATCACTTTGCATCGAAAAATCCAAGGTGATAGCATCACTTAGTGAATTAAACTCTCGTAAAGCACGATTAACAGGAGCATTACAAGCGTATTGCGTTTTCGTATTAACCCCATAGAACGGACACACATTGCGAAGATGCCGTTGAGGAACATTAAACCGAATCCTTTCTAATAAGTATGGACAGTCAATTAGGCCCTTGATAATTTTGAAGGAAAAGGACAAAGAGAGTATAGATCTTCGACTCTCCAAGGATTTGAGACTTATCAGTATAAGACGAGCAGCATAAGGTGGTATGGGCTCCACAAAATTTAACGACCAAAGAGCATACTTAAGAAAGCGTTTTTGTACTCTCTCCAGTCTATTTATAGCTGTCATAGTACTAGGTCGCCAAATAAAGACAGCATATTCTAAGTGAGACCTGACAAAAGAAGTATAGATAAAATTAAAAGTATATGGGTCACAAAATTTTGCGGTATTGCGCCTAACAAAACCCAGCATTGAGTACGATTTAGAGGTTACGTGGCTAATATGACTGTTGAAAGAAAACTTGCTATCAAATATAACCCCAAGGTCCTTAATCTCACTAAGACATTGAAGTTCACAATTTGATATACTGTATTTTGAGCGAAGAATATTAGATGACTTAGAATAGGTCACGTGAAAGCATTTAGATGCATTTAAGGACAGATGAGACTTATGACACCACAGATGTAACTTGGAAATGTCATCTTGTAATTTGATTGCATCATCAGGCGTCTTAATAATTGAGAACAATTTTAGGTCATCAGCGTACAGGAGACATTTAGCAAATGTAAAGCAATTACTGATGTCATTAATAAAAAGATTAAATAATAATGGACCTAGTATACTCCCCTGTGGTACCCCTGAAGAGGCAATAAAGGGAATAGAGGATACCCCATCCACAGTGACAACACTCCGCCTGCTGGATAAATATGAACTTAACCATAACAGAAAGGAAGAATGAAAACCAAGGCATCCCAGTTTATAAATTAAGACTCGATGAGAGACCCTATCAAAGGCTTTTGAAAAGTCAGTATAGATACAATCAACCTGCGAGCCAGCCGAAAAGGACTCAATGCAATACTCACTGAAGACAGCAAGGTTAGAAATCGTCGACCTCTCCGCAACGAAACCATGCTGATAGGGAGAAATAAGGGACTTAACCGCAAAGCTCAACTTAGCATTGACTGCATGTTCAAAAATTTTGGAGACGGTGGTCAGTTTGGAAATGGGCCTGTAGTTACGCACATCATTTTTGTTGCCACTTTTGAAGACAGGCGTAATAGACGTAACCTTCCAATCGTCAATAAAGATCCCAGACGAGAGTGATTTGTTGAAAATAAGTTGAAGAGGAAAAACCAGGGCCGGACAATTTTTCAATAAGATGGGGGAAAATCCGTCTAAATCTGTTTGAGAAGAAGATTTGAGATCGTTAACAGCTCTAATAATATCCTCGGAAGAAAGATGTAGAGCTCCGAAATTTAAGGCAGAGTTCAGACTATTCGATAAATCAAGCGGCAGACTACTATCGTCCACAGAAAAATTCGATTTAAAAAAATCGGCAAATAAGTTAGCTGCCTCATCCGGAGTTTTCGCCGAGTAATCATCAAGGAAAACTCCGGTAGGCACACTAGCGGAACACTTTTTGTCCTTAAGATATTTCCAAAAACTTTTGGGATTCGATTTAATGTTTCCCTCTATTTTGCGCATATACTCGGAATAAAGAGTTTTATTCAAAATATTAAAATCCTTTAAGTATAGCTTATATTTACTGAAGAAGAAGTTATTCTTACTCTTATGAAATTTTTTTAAGAATTTGTTTTTAAGATTCTTGAGTTTATTTAATTCTTTAGTGTACCAAGGTAATTTATAGGCTCTTTTTACCCGCAGGGGGATCCTATCTAAACATTGGGTGTATACGATCGACTTGAAAGCGGAAAAGCTGACAGATGTATCAAGCCCACCAAGTAGCTCCTCCCAATTTATTTCAAGTAAAATATCATTAAGACTTACAAAGTCACACGAAGAATAATTAAAGATTGGTCTACTCACAGTAGTAACCGGAGGAAAATGATAAAATCTAAACTCGACAACAAGTGGTAGATGATGTCTGTCCTTAGAAGTAACTGGATTCAGGCACTCACTAACTTCACAACAAAAATTGTCACTTATAAATATAAGATCCAGTAGCCTATTTAGAGAATTAAAATAATTATTAATTTGAATTAAGTTAAGACTAAGTACATTATCGATGAAATACAATTCTTGACTTGAGTTGACATTATTTGGCGTGAGACCGTAATTATTAGAAATGCTGGTTGACCAATTAATATTAGGTAGGTTAAAATCGCCGAGCACGCAGAGGTGATGCTCCTTAACGTTGTTTAAGACTAATGAAGCAATGTTATCTGCGTGGGCCTTGTATAATTCGAAAGAGCTGCCCGGGGGCACGTACGACGCAAGAAGATACAAAGAGTCTTGCGGTGTGGAACCGTTAACACAAACACAAAGCTGATCCAGTAAAGAATCACCATTCGAAAGTGTGACCAAAGACGCTTGCAGTTGACGCTTAATGGCAATAAGAACACCACCTCCTCGAAGGCAGCCAGTTTTTTCAGCATCACGATCTTTACGAAATACATTGAACAGATTTGAGTTGAAGAATTCACCGTCAAAAAAATTCTCATTCAACCATGTTTCGACGAAAACAAAGATGTCGTAATTCATTTGCTCACTAAAGTTGTGCACCATTTCAGACTTGGTTCTCATACCAGATAAATTCTGAAAGTAAATTTTCAGCTCTCTATTATTTTGTATGTGCAGTCGGGTACTACTTGCTACGTCCGTAATAGCTTTCGTCGACCCTTCCGAAAATTCAGAAAAGGCTTAACGGTAACATTTGTTGGCCAGATATCCGGGCATAGTAATTTTTCATAACAGGACTCAGGGACTCCTAATTTAAAATTAATCCTATTCAGGGATTGAGCTGAGACATCTTTTTTAATTAGTTTAGAGCATGAGATTAGAGTTCTGTCTAAATCAATTTGTTTAGCTACATAATTTTTAATGTCATCCTCAGATACGGATGGAGAAAAAGAGGCCAAATGAAGCAATTTGTAGCGGTCAGCGACAATTAGATCAGTATTATCACTAGTTCCTCTTATTACCCATTGTGCATTGCCAGTCACATTATTCGTCACATCAGTAGGCATATGAGAGGAAGCAGCTGCGTCAGATGCTGGTGCCGCAGTCACTGCAGTCGTAGAAGTAGTAGTAGTAGTAGCAGTACCACAGGCATTCTTATTGCTGTTTTTTCTAGCCCGTTTATTCGATACCTTCACCCACTGAGCATTATCTGTGTCATTGTCAGTGCCAAAAACAGGTAAAGGAGGAGAAGCAGAAGCTTCGGATACTGGCGCCGCAGTCACTGTAGCCGTAGTTGAAGCAGCGCAAGCATTAGCTTTATCTTTCAGCGCACAAGCATTAGCATCAGCCGTAGAAGAAGATGGGAGAGCAAAAACTGAGATAACATCAGTTATTGCCGACGTCACAGTGCACGGCGCTGTTGATTGCATTGGGCAACCCATTGTTGTTATTGTGGGAATATTATTAGAGTCGGTGCTCATGTTTGATCAAGAATGATAGAATAAAAGATTGCGCCAATCGAGCTGAGAGCAACTGGCAGTGACGTCAATAAATACCAGAATGAGAGAGCAAGACGAACTCGACAAGAAAAAGAGGAAGCATCGGACAAAAGGCAGTATTGCCAAGTTTTGAATTTAAAAAAGCACCAAATTTTTATTGGCGTATATTATAGAGCTTATATGCATACATAATTTTATTGTAAGGATGCGGATTCAAATTAATAAAAATTAATGTTTCTTGCACGACGGTTGATTTCTTCTGGCATGATTGAAGGTGCTGCCACATATTTTGTTGTCGCTTATGATTGTCACTGTGCCATGATTTTGTTTAAATCTTTGTAAAGTTGCTTACCACACTTACGATTGTTATAAATTTTGCTCCATTTTTTAAGATTTTCTAATTTGGTGTCTTGAAACTAAAAACAAAAGCACCAAAAACGCGCCTAGCACCAAGCACCAAACTCAAAAATTTTCGCGTTTTGAATCCCAACTAAATTTGGTGCGAAAAGCATGAAGTTGGCAACAGGGAATGTAAACAAAAGTATTTTGTGACGTCGGCGATTAGGTGGATGCTGTCAAATCGACGAAGAGAGGGTTAGCGGTCCGCGAATGGCGCGACCTTTATTTTCTGGATCGTGGTTCGGATTGTCCATCCCAGATAACTAAGCTTTAAAATGCAAAAAACCATTTTCAAATCGGAGAAATCTGTGCGAAGTTATTAGATTACATACATATATTGGGACTGTTTTTATAAGATGTTTAGATTCTCTCATCGACGAATTTTCCTCGAGGTTTTCTGAATTCAAGGACTTATCGGAAACAATCAAATTGATTATGTATCCTGATGTGACTTCGCTTGATAAACTGGACTTGTTTAAATTCGTTAATACAAAAATCTTGGAAACTTGGAATTTAGTTCCAGACATATTAGATGTCTGCAGAAGCTGGCGTTTGCACACAAGGTACACAGAGATATATAAGAGACGCTTAATTCAATTTTTTTTATTTAATTTTTCATGATTTAAGTGTCAACAAATGTCTCCAAAAACGGTGATAAGTCATGACTTCTTTTTGGCACGTCATGGCTACATTGAATAATTCTCTGGAAATAATGGCTCTATGTATAAAGGTTCGCCGGCCCTGCACTAGCGTGTTATTTCTGAGGTCTGAATTGAAATAATTACATTAATATTCTCATTCCCGTTGTCAGTGTTTACATTTTCCGTCATCCCTTAAAAAATTTGTTTTTGAGACAAATCGGTTTCGGCGTTGTGCCATCTTCAGTGTAATTTTTCATTGTAATTACATTAGCTTATGGCGTTTTCGTTTCCACCGAAAAATTTGACCTTCTCATTGTCCTCTCAGCCCAAACACTAACGACCGGGCAATGAAAAGACCAAATGTTTTTAGAGAAACGAAATCGCCATTACATTGATTTACATTTAAAAATCTTAACCATCTACAGACTCGAACCTGCGACCCCAGAACCAGAACCGGTAGTCTTCCCGTGACGCCACTGCCGACATTTGTAAGGAAAGAAATTAATTGCGTTTTATTTTTGACTTTGAAAATACAAAAGCAGACGCTGATCGCAGTAGTCAAGCATGAACACATTTGCCCGTAGTGGTTTTTTTGCCCGCACGGGCAAGCGAGCCCATTTCGCGAGCTTGATCAGGGGGATATCACGGGCAAACATGAAGAGGGAAACGAACTTTACTAATCCAAGCATACAAATGAGAGCCGCTGCACATGCATACTGGAATAAAAAAGCCCGCTATTATTTACAGTTTTCTTTTGAGGCATTTCATGTCACTGCGGCCACCTCTATGCGCGACCTCTCAGGATTTGGATGAAAGTTGAAGAGATTGAAGGTCTAGGTGACATTAATATACGTGCAGCATATTTTGCCGATATGACGTAGGGTTGCCTATTTACACGGGAATTAAATTTTAAGAAAACGTCATACATACCTTTCTTTAAAGTGCTGTATCTTGGAAACCTTTAACGCAACTTAATGACAAAAAAATTATTTCTTCCGCCTTATTCGGGCTTTAATTGTACATTTTTTACATTAATGTGCAACGTTAAAAAACAAAACAAAAATAAGTAAACATTTTTCTTTTTGATTTTTTTTTTTTATTATAGCTTTTTTAAAATTTTTTATTTTTACAAAAATTTGTTTATTTAATATTCATTAATTTTTTATAAAATGCGTGTAAATCCGATTTAAAAATTTTATACAGATTTAAGAAAAATGTCAACAAAGGGGTGCGCCATCCTAATGATCTGCAGTGAATAAGTTAATAATATTTTTATAAAATTTCGTATATCCATTTTTTCAGCCTAGTTTCACTCCAGGTCATTATAATACCGCACCCCTTTTGTTGGGGGAAAGCTGTGAATCCCCCGGGTCCAGGCTTCTTAAGGGGCCCGAAATATAAGAACCATAACTTGCTATTATTTTTTTTTACAATGTAATTGCTCCTTCGTTTAAGGCTTTTATTATAAACATATTCAGATTCGTGCTGATTGTTTCCGACTCTATAAATTAAAGAAAATGATCATATCGCCACTACACACGAATAAAGGCGCGCTAGTGTTTAGATCGCGAAAAAAGACTCGTAAAAAAAGTTTACGAAAAAAGACGCTTAAGGAAAACTTCGGCGAAGAAAGACGCGTAAACATAGATTTATACCTGGCCAAGGACTGCCACTTCAGAATCATTCGTTAAATACTCTTTGGGGAATTTTCATACTGTTACACCCGCAAACTTAGTCGACCGCGAAAATAAGTTTACGGGGTTTCTTCGCCGTCAAATGTTTTAACGCTTTTACATTACGTTTTTGGCTTACAGTGCTTATAAGACACCGCTGAAACTTGCTAGAATACAACTTTCGGATAGTTTTTCTTCTTGCATCAGAAAGCATAAGTATGTAGCTAGTTAATATATAGCTGAAATATGTTTTAACTCCTGTTGTTTAGGAGTTATGAATGTTTCAACAGCGGCCTATTACATTAAAATTTTTGGAAGTAATTTTTAAAGCTGCTTTATATTATCGAAAAAGTCTCCTATATTTATTGAACTGATAAAATAAATTTTTAGGTGAATCTTTGCAAAAAATGGGCTGTTAAGTTACAGAAAAAGACTGTTACGTTACCTGTGCGATATACGTGTAGATTATAATGAGGTTTTTAAATGGCTTGCAGTCTGTTTTATGCAATAAGTTGCATGAATTCAGTAGACCTGTTATTTAACATGTAATCCAAAGAAATTAAGAACATGATAATTATGATACCGATTTGAAAGTAATTTTCTGCGTAGAACTCGAGCTTACAACTGCGCCAAGATTTTGAGGGTTTTCGCGGTTAAGTATACGAAAAACGGCTTCAATGGCCACTCTTGTTTGCTCTATGAATTAGTGCTATTCTTACCCTTCAAAATGCGCCTTCGAATGGTGCTTTAAGATTATTCAGAAACTATGGCCATTAGAAGATGACGTAATGAGTTAGACAGCATGGTTTGGCGATGTTAGATTCGAGCACATGGCAGTTAAAGTGGACGTAACTCTCGAAGGAAAAATCGTATAGCACCATTCGAGAGTGCATTTTGAAGGATAATAAAATAATGTAAAGAAATATTTTTTAAAAGCAAGCTTTTATTTAACATGTACAATCAAGGGAATAAAATAGAATAGTGGTACAAAAGATTTTTGTTAAAACTGCACTAAAATGAATAAAATAAAATAAGCTAAGCTTTCGTTAAAGTTACTGAAAGCCAAATGGCGAAAGGAATTACTCAAACTCTAATGAAAATCATTAACAACTTGTATTGATTTACTTCGTTTTTAAAAAGTTTGTCGCGCGAATAGCGAACCGGCATTTACCTACTTATCTGCATTCATATAACCAATTATACATGTACGTTGAATTCGCCGACAAGCTTTTTTAAAAACGAAGTAAATCAATACAAATTGTTAGTGATTTTCATTAGAGTTTGAGTAATTCCTTTCGTCATTTGGATATTAGTAACTTTAACGAAAGCTAAACTTATTTTATTTCATTCATTTTAGTGCAGTTGTAATAAAATTTTCTTGCTAAAAAATCTTTTGTTACAGTATTTCATTTTATTCTCTTGATTCTACATGTTAAATATAAGCTTGTTTTTAAAAAAATATTTTTATACCCGAGCGCACTTGTGCACAAGGGTATTATAACTTTGTTGACATAACGGTTGTTTGTAACAGCCAAAACGAATCGAGATAGATATAGACAAATGTATACATAAAATGTTCAGAATGAATAGAGAAGTCGTCCGTTCGTGGACATGATAACTGGAGCAAAAATTTAGAAATCTCAACGACATTCGGTATGCAGGATCCCATTTACCCAAGGTAGGTTGGTATTGAAAATGGGCGAAATCGAACTGTAACCACGCCCACTTTCCATATAACGGTATTTTCGAAAAATGCAAAAACTACGTTATTTCAGTAAATATTGGATCCAAATTGTTGAAAATTAGTATGTGAAGTCTAATTTTGGTAATAAATAGTATTATTATAACATTTTTGGAAAATGGGCATGACCCCGCCCACTTATGATGAAATGCTGCATCTCAGAATCCGCCTTGCCTAGGGCCTAGCTAAGAAATCTGTTGAAAATCTTAGAAATCGGGCAATAACCACGCCCACCTCCCATATAACAGAAACACGAAATCTGCGATAAATCAGTAACTACTGAAGCTAATTGACTCAAAATCGATAATTACAATAACCTCTTATATTATCTTGATAATGGGCGTGTCGTCGCGCCCTTATGGCCACAAATGTGTATCTCGGTAACTGATTCATCAATTTCTACCAAACTCGGCGCACTTAATAACCTTAGTACAAGGAAGAAATTCGTTGAAAACTATTCAAATCGGACTAAAATTACACCCACTTCCCGTATAATGGTAAATTTTAGACATCCGAAAACTCCGATATTTCAATAACTGGGTACGCTAATTTACTCCATGTTAATAGTAACAAAAATCACTTAACAATAAATAAGACTGTTATAGACTTTTAGGAATTGGGCGTGGCACCACCCACTTTATAGATTTCTACCAAACTTGGTTAAATTATTTCATTAACTCTAATCTAGCATATTATAGAAAAAATTTGAAATCGGGAAAAACCCCCTGCTTATCATGCAAATGTAGTTTATACTAGGTTCACATATAAGGAGATTATCCTCATTTTTGAGCTTAACACCCTAATCTGTAATTAGAAAAAGAGATTAGCGATATAAAATTCGTCCCTTGTTAGTCTGTAATTATAAAATAATCTCAGATTTAACCGATAACTTTTCGGTGTCCATCCTAGTTTTGTCGATTGTTTTTGCGAAGAAGGGGAGAAATGCCAAATGTAAAAGTAAACAAAAATGGACGCTAGCGATGAAAAGAGGTTTGTAAAGGTATTTTTGATAAAATTTTAAGTTGAAATATATTTATATTGCTTTATATAACAGAAAAACGTGATCACGTTGGCAATGAGAAGAAGCATAACTTTTCCTTGAGATATGAGAATAACAAGCACAACAAATTTGACGGCTAATAATCTGAGATTTGCCTGTGTAAACGGAGTTATTAAAAAACGAGCTTTGATTGAGATAATATTTATATGTGAACATACTTTTAGAGAAAATTGAAACTACAATATTTGATACCTACGCCGGGTATATAAAGTTCGGATTCGCCCGAACTTATACTTCTTTACTTGTTTTACATTNAAAAAACGAGCTTTGATTGAGATAATATTTATATGTGAACATACTTTTAGAGAAAATTGAAACTACAATATTTGATACCTACGCCGGGTATATAAAGTTCGGATTCGCCCGAACTTATACTTCTTTACTTGTTTTACATTATTTTATTTTGAACTTTTTAGTTTTATTTTATATAACCCGGACATAATATTTTTATTTAGGGTCACTCTTCATTTATGAGCTCAGTACATTTAATATAAGCGGCGTAAATCTTTTCGATCACATCGACGTTACACGTATCAAGAACTTGTATAGAAACTTGAAAGCAAGTTTTTGATACGTGTAATGTCAAGGTCAGGATGCGAAAAAGTTGAACGATAGAAAAAATTGCGGAAAGTTGCCAACTATTGAAATGAGCGGAACTGCTCAACTGTGCGTTTCTAGGAGAAACAGTAAACGTTTAGGCAATAGCTCTGTAATTCTTATGAACGCGCCCATTGTGTCACAAATTAGGAGCATAGTCGGAAAGAGATCGGTGTCTTATTTAATTTAAGCATTTGCCTCAAGTACAAACCATACACCCGATAAGTGCTCTACAGAAATTCATACAGAACATAAGGTTAACTGCTGAGTCATTCAAACTAATTTCCAGTATTTTATCTTACCAAAGAGTTCGCGTACCAGTGCCTAAAACTATACTACGTAATTTCACCGGAAGATTACGCTCTGTGTGTGTAAGTCAGCTAAACGACAATTTTAACTATTTAGCTATTCGGTAAATATTTTCCTAACAAATCGGCTGTTGTCGCTAACCATAACAAAGGCCGCTAATTTGGCGACGTCTAGATTGGTGTTTTTAATAAAACGTAAAAGGTACGTTCTACAATTTTTTCGTACAAATGCACAGCACCGCTAGCAAAAAAAAAATCTAAGATCAAAGGATTTTCAGCATCAAACTTGCCCTTTGTTGTATTAAAATTTAATGGGCTACAAAACTGCATACATCATTTTTTTATTATTCTTATTAAAAACTTGAAGTTTTACGAAAATTTGTTGAACTTTGTTTAAATAATACACACACACAGAATACACTATTAAAAACAAGTTATATAAATTAAATAGCAAAAAAAAGGAGTTTGTTAAAACTTGTCTATATGGATTTCGGTTATAATTTTCCAATAGGGCGTAAAGCAAATATAGAAAACTGGAAGTTAAAGGGTGATAAGTCTATTTTTTTAATCTTACAGGAACTAAATATGCCTTGAATTTAAAGGAATTGAATAATTAAAGTTTTCATTTTAATACGTGTATGTACATCGTCTGTTAAAAGTATAAATATCATATATGTATGTGCAAATTTAAATACATATTTCTTTACATATGTACAAAATAGGCATACAGTGATTCTTTTTAAATCTTATATATAAAAATAAGTGCACGTTTTTGGTGTGAGCTTATAACTTGAGAACGGCTTCACCGGATTCAACCAAATTTTTACGGCATATTCAGGCTATCATGCAGATGGTTTATGTGAAGTTTGTCCGAATTCTTAAAAGGGGGTGTGGCACCTCCCATACTAACTAAAATTTGTATGTTGTATATCTCTTGAAATATTTGTGGTAGAGTACTGGAAGTTGGTATAGAGGTATATCAAATAATTCCATACTCATGGAGAAAAATGGGCGGTATTGGAAAAGAGGGCGTGGCACCTCCCATCTTATATATAAAAAATAAGTACAAGATTTCAACCAAACTTATACGGCATAGTCGGGCTATTATGCAGATGGTTTGTGTTAAGTTTCCCCGAATTCGGAAAAGGGGGCGTGGCACCACCCATACTAACAAAAATTTTCATCTGGTATATCTCTTGAAATATTTGTAGTAGATTACTTTGAATTGGTATAGAGACATATGAAATAATTCCATACTCATGGAGAAAAATGTGCGGTATTGGGAAAGGGGGGCGTGGCACCTCCCATCTTAAATAAAAAAATAAGTGCACGAATTCTACCAAATTTAAACGGTATATTCGGACTATCATGCAGATGGGTTATGTGAAGTGGGCCCGAAGTCGGTCCAGCGGTTCATGATATATGACAGTTTATGTCTGTCACATGAACCACGTATATGGTACAACAGCAGATACATGAAAAATCGAAAACATAGTGAAAAATTGTTGCTATAATGTGCTGTGTTTATATTTTCTTCGGATAAATTA
>NW_016157376.1:134127-164270 GCF_001687245.7 Rhagoletis zephyria
TCATGCAGATGGGTTATGTGAAGTGGGCCCGAAGTCGGTCCAGCGGTTCATGATATATGACAGTTTATGTCTGTCACATGAACCACGTATATGGTACAACAGCACATACATGAAAAATCGAAAACATAGTGAAAAATTGTTGCTATAATGTGCTGTGTTTATTTTTTCTTCGGATAAATTAAGTCAAGTATAAACATGGCTGCAAGTTTTTCAATAGGGATTTTGTAGAGCCAATGGAATGAAAGTCACCACAACACAACATATCTGTCATTTCATCGTATTATCGAAAAGGTGGTGTACCTTGGTCTTTTTATTTTGGACTTTGGAGAATCAACACGTGTGTTTAATATAGTTCTTAATTCATATTTCATTTTATTATTTCGTCAATTTCAATATTTTTGCACAAATTTGTTGCAGCGTTTCGTATGAAAAGTTTGAGTACACTGGAAATTTTCCATGCAGGTATTTCTCCTCATTGATTTATAGTGAACAAAACCATTGTGGAAAATTGTGGCTGTGTTGTGTTCTTTGGCTTCGAATGAAGTTTTTTCAAGTGCTCTTTTACTGTCGATTGTGAATTTCATTTGTGCGTTTACCATACGATTTATCGAATTCGTTCCTATGCATTGAGTTTTTCGTTCGCTATTGAATAAAATGCCACGATCCAGTCGTTCAAATATAGGCCGACGTACGCGTCTTGCGAACATGATGTTATCGCAAAGAAGATCGCAAAATGTTGAGGAGCACTTCCAGCAAAAGGAAGTACGGCGAGCAGGATTTTTTATTAATTTTTCAATATTTTTCAATATTTGGTGTAGAGAAGCACACCGGGGTACCGCTAGTATTAACAATATTTTTCATGTTGAATGTTTTTTGTTAACTTTTTATTTACAGCTGCGAGCAAAATATGGCAGAAAAATTCAAAATTATATTGTTTGCTACTTATGTGTATTTATTTATTTTCAATAATTTTATTTTTAATAGTTCCGTCTACTATATAACAGAAACCACATAAATAAAAGTTTCAAAGCTTGCACAAAATTCCCAAAAATAAATCAAACTTAAAAATATTTTCATAAATATTTCGAACTTTTTATTCAGGACCTTTATAAGACTTTCGGGTATACAGTTTTGTAGCCCGTTCACTTTTAGTCTGATAAAGTGCAAGTTTCAAGTCGCTAAAAGTTACCGTTGATTTTTTATATTTTTTTGCGGATGGTGTAGCGCTTTTTTTGCCATATAAAATACTTGTCAACTTTGTGCACACACGAGCGCCTTGGTATAGGCAACGGATTTGTGCACAGTAGCGACAGCACAGTTAGTGAATCGCACAATCGTTACTGCAAACAACAAAAATTGTTAGCTGACAACTCGACAATTCGCATTGTTAAAAGTTAGTGAATCGCACTACTGTCCTCCGCAGTGAAATTCCAAACCAGGCAGTATAAATACTAGTTCGTTAACTAGTATGCGCTAAAGCGACGGCCTACTACTTCGGCAATTTCGAACAACTTATGCGATCAGTGACATCTGTCTTTGCATATCCACAACCAAAACTAAAATGCGGTTAATTGCTTTCATTACAAATGTCGGCTGTGGCGCCGAGAGAAGACTACCGATTCTGGTTCTGAGATCTCAGGTTCGAGTGCGCGTGGAGGTTGTTAAAGTAAAGTAAGTAAATTAATTTAAATAATTATTTAAATTTAAATATAAAATAAAAATTGTACATACATTTAATTTCATTTGGAAAAAACCTAATAGGGAATTTACAGGCAATTTTTAGGTGAAAGCAACAATCGCCTGGTGTAAACGGCCTTTCAATTAATCGCTTTCAATGAAGTTGGTCGGCTGCCTACTTTCGTTCAACTTTTGGTACAACTAATCGCCTGTGAAAGTTGAATCATGTAAATTCCCTATAAATACTCAAATACCATAAAAAATTAAAACAAATAATTTGTTGTTCTTTTTAAAACAATAAGATTAAAAATTACAAGAGATATAAATAAAAAATAAATATAAAAAAGATTCGCTTACTGAGATTCGAACTCGGATCTCTTGATTTGGCGTGCTAAAGCTTTACTCTGTCGACCATTGCCACTGTTGCAGCGCCGCGAATGACATACTTATGATTTTCACGGGGAATGAATAGGCAGTCTATCCCGTCAACTGGTATGATGCTACTAGTATTTCTACTGGTAGCGTGCTGATGCAGGAGCGGACAATTGGCATCTCCTATGACACCGCCATGTTAAAAATTCCAGTCGCTAACATTAAAAAAGGATACAACGTGAACTAGTTGGGCTGAAACGCAAACTGGTAGCATTCTGGTTCACAACCAGTGTCGCCATTTTAGCCGTTTTCCGGTTATATTTAGCCGGTCGGATTAGCCGGCAGCCAGTTTGTTAGCTGTTTTGCAAAAAAATTAGCTCTTTTTAGCCGATTTTACTATTTGCCTTGTTTTCTTAAAATTCAAATATATACATTAGACTGCATCACTCCCCATAAAAAAAATCGTTACTGTTTTTCCATTGGAATTATAAAATCTATTATATTTTAAGACGTCCACGAAAATATTTCGGAAAATATTAAGATTTAAGCGAACTGGACCGATTTGAAAATACCTCCAAAAATGGATGATAAAGATGTTTTTCGAAAAAATCCCCTCAAATGACAAAACGGTTTAAGCTTAAGAAATGTCCATAAAAATATTTAAAAGAAATAAAATAAAACTCTGAACGGAACCGTAATAACGAGATTTTTGATGCTGTTTTTTAACTTTTTTCAAAGATTGGTATGAGAGAAACTTGAATAACTGAACCTAAACTCTTCCGATTTAGACGCGGGAGGTATCATTGGAAAGGTATTTTCTCAAACTTTTTATTTATTTGCTAATAAGCTCATTCAAAGTATGAAAGAGAGAGGTAGGATGAACAAACATCATTCTAAGTTGAATTAAGTAAGATGTGTTGGTATGTGAAAAAAAAATTTGGGACACGAATGACTTTTTTTGCACATAAATAACAGTGGGAAAATATCTTTCTACCAAGATCCCATAAGTATATCCAGAATAGTTTTGGCCCAGTTATTCAAGTTTTTCGTAAATCAATCTTTGGAAAAAGTAAAAAACCAGCATCAAATATCTCATTATTACGAATCCGTTGAAAAGATTTTTAAAAATGTTTATGCAGATTTTTTAAGCCTAATCTGTTTTGTCATCTGAGGGGACTTTTTTCAAAAAATANGCCCAGTTATTCAAGTTTTTCGTAAATCAATCTTTGGAAAAAGTAAAAAACCAGCATCAAATATCTCATTATTACGAATCCGTTGAAAAGATTTTTAAAAATGTTTATGCAGATTTTTTAAGCCTAATCTGTTTTGTCATCTGAGGGGACTTTTTTCAAAAAATATTTTAAGAAACTATTTTTATTCATAAAAAACTTAATTTTTGGAGGTATTTTCAAATCGGTCCAGCTCGCTTAAATCTTCACATTTTTCCGAAATATGTTGGTGGACGTCTTAGAATATAATAGATATTGTAATCCCGGCAGAAAAACCGCAACTTTTTTTGGTGATGTAGTCTAATATACATATGCTTCCATTTTAGACTAAACGACTCAAAATCTGTTAGAAATGGCTACTAGCCTTATCGCGGAGAAAATTTTCATGTCAGGCAGGGTGTTTAGGCGTGTCTGCTAACACCAGGCGCCTAAATACATGCTATGTACTGCTGCATGTAATTGAACTTTCTAAAGTTTTGATTAGATAGCACTTCAAAGTATGCTCAGCCTAGTCTGGTGCATCCTCCGGACACTGCTTCCGGAGCATTTTGCGGACTCTGCATGGCTTACATCCGTGCAGAGCTGGTAAACGAACTTTACCATTGGCCACAGTGCCTACCCACCATTTTTGAACCAATAATATTTTTTTTTTTATATTTTATAAATACATACATGCAAACATACTGGTCTGTCTCCCCTCTCACTGAGTTATTCACAGCAGTGTTGCCATGTTTTTGGCATGAGAAAACGTCCCTCTTGGTCTGAAAAAACGTCATTTCCTACCCAAAAACTTCTTTTCCATGTACGCACGCAGAATTGTTCTTATTAAACTTTTATTATATACAAAGGTACATATGTACGTAAGGTATATTAAAATGTCATTTCGACAGAGCACATTTAAGATTCATTAGTGGTATTCACCAAAGTCAGCAAGTGCCCTGGCACTCTGGCAAAACAGCAGATGAGCTCAAGCAACGACATTGACAACAATTTGGTGAATACCACTATTTTAAACTCGTTTGAGATCGTTAATATAAAAATCCTTTTATACATACACTTGTGATCAGCTGATTAAGTCATCAACATTTTGATCGATATTGGCTGTTTTTCTTTTGTTTATTATTTTTGCATAGCTCATTATATCACTAACACAATATAAATCCACAGTTCAAACTTTGTGCAAAAATTATAAAAAATCTGCAAAGTTTCAGCTTTTTTCAAGTTTTTATTCAGAATTTTTTTCCTTCCTAAGGTGTTGAATTACTCGAAACNGCCAATACATGTCACATCCGGCGTACCTCAGGGCAGCCATATTGGTCCCGTCTTGTTTATTTTATTTATAAATGACCTTCCTAAGGTGTTGAATTACTCGAAATGCTTAATGTACGCTGATGATGTTAAGCTCTTTAAGTACATTAGTACTGCAGAAGATAGGGAGCATTTGCACGCTGACCTAACCTGCATTTTCCATGTCACTCAATTTGAAAAAGTGTAAAATCATTACTTTCTCTAGAAAATCTTTCTACCCAAATTCGTATATGATATCTGACCACAATGTTGAGCAAGTGACCAATTTCATTGACCTAGGTGTAACTATGGATCCGAAACTAGAATTCAAGTCTCACATAAACTCCTGCGTGATTAGGGCTAGAGGATTGTTGGCTTTTCTTAAGCGCTGGGCCAAGGAGTTCAACGATCCTTATGTCACTAAAGTTCTCTTTACCTCTCTAGTTAGACCGATTTTGGAGTATGCATCTATAGTATGGAATCCTAGCTATCAAATTCATAGTGACAGGCTCGAATCAGTGCAGAAACAGTTCCTGTTATTTGCCCTCAAAAATTTATGTTGGGACTCGTCTAAAAATCTCCCACCCTACAAGGATCGCCTGAAGCTTATAGATTTGCCGACGCTTCAGAGTCGTAGAGAGATGCTTGGTGTTCGTTTTTTAATTAAATTAATGAACGGGATCAGTAGTCCCTTTTTACTGAGTGAGATAAATTTTTGTATTCCCACAAGATCCACGAGACATTTTAAACCTATTGTGTTGAGTATTTGTAAATCAAACTTTGAAATGCATGATGCTTTTCGGTGTTTATGCCAAGATTTTAACAAGCATTATGATTGCTTTGACAAATCTGAATCCCTTTTTGTAATAAAGAAAACTTTGCTTAACAATTTAACTAAATAAATTAATACCGTGAACGAAAAAATTACACAACATCTATGACTGCTTAATACAATTGTAACGGCTTCGTATATTTCCGCGACCGCGTAGGACAATACGAGCAGGGATCGGAAGCTCGGCCTTTCCGACCATGATCAACGGCCTGTAAACAGCGCGGAGCGGAAACTAGGTCTTTCCGCCCGCCGCACACAAAAGTAGACTGGAGACAAGGCCTCGCCAGCTACCCAAATTGCTATTGTATATCATTATTATCTTTACAAGTTAATATTTATAATTATTTCACTCTGTAATGTATCACACATACTTAAATATTCTAAATCTTTTTATCTCAATTGTCTGTAATGAAAACATTTTTCTGTAGACTAAATAAAAAATATAAAAAAAAACTGGTAGCTTTCCCTGCAAGGTAGCTATTGACGCGCACACACTCACCCATACATACACTATACTTACACTTGGTATATTATCGCTATTGCAAACTTGCTCCGACAATAATCGATCTCGAATCTCCCATGCGAAAATGCTCGGACATTCCCGCTTGTAATCAGCTATTTTTTGTACGACAGGTGTTGTGGCGACACGTGGTTTTGAGCCACCTATCGCCCGTGGCTTAATGGATCCCGTTTCGTAATATCTGAAAATATGAAAGAGTTAATAACGGTTTTATGCTGAAATTTCGTAGTTGTACCACACTGCTTATAGCCTTAAACGGTGGTCCATAATTTACGTAAGATTTTAAATAAATGGAAAGGAAAGATGTTTTTACAATTTCATTTTCCTTTTAGTTATTTAATCATAAAGTACATAGGTTAGGGTTATGTCTGGAATAGTACAGTGTGCAAATGAGCCTCAATTATGGGACACCCAAGAATGATAGAATACAAGATTGCGCCGTCCTGGCCGTTGACATTTGTGTACCACAAGTAAACAAAGAATAGAGCGAAAAGAAGAACGAATTGAAACTGCTTAAACGGTTCACTTTACAGCGAAAAACGTGTTTTAATTTTGCTAAATGCGAAAATATTGCATTTTCACATAATCTATTAGAGAATAGTGAACGTTAGTGCACTCGATTGCTTTGCAATCGAAGCTTCTGCAGCAAACATTTTAGTGCACTCCATTGCTTTGCAATTAAGGCTGATGCAGCAAACTGCGGCAGGATCCCAGCGGGATTATTTAGTTAACTTGCTAAAGGAGGATTCTTGGAGCAGAAGCGAAGTGATTGTGACGAAATGCTGGCAATATAATAATATAGATACATTTCGAGAACGGCTTTACCGCGCCCTATGTATACAAAATGCAGCGATTCGTCGCAGCGCTACAGTTGCATCTACGCATCTCGCATCTTGACGGCTGTCGAAATTTAGCACAGGGCACTTCATTCTATTAGTTTTTAAACCGTCTTCAACTCAAAAAGCACTCACAAATTGCAAATTAACACAATTTAAACTGATTTTCCACTTATATTTAAAATTCTCTTTGTCGCTGATTTGTAAACAAAGGTTTATTTACAAGTTACCACAACTGTCAAAATCGGCAAAACCAAAGTAGCGGTACCACTGACGGCGCCACCTTTGTTCGCTGCACCGTGTGGGACACCCTTATTATAGCATTTTTATGCTAAGTCAATACGTAATTGATTTTTTGATTGTGTACCTAAATGCAAAACATTCGAATACATACATACCCTGCAAGGAAACCGCGGGCTAGTGAATCAAATTTCTAGTTCCATAATACATACTTGTTTCTTTCGTCTGTCGATTTTAGAACTGGTTCGGAACTGTAGAATTTAGGACTAGTTCGGAACTATCGAAAAAGGGATGCAGCGGGGGCAATTGACACTTCCTAGGACATCGCCATGTTAAATTCGCCAGTTGTTTGCATGCAAAAGAGATTTATCGCGAACCAGTACTGGGTCTAAATGTACTAGAAGCGCGCTAGTTCAGAACTAGAGATTTTCCCCACAGGGTACATATACATGTACATATAAATTTTTACATACATACATTTGAATATGCATATACAGCAGGAAACCGCTAAATGGTGCATAATCCCGCTTAGTTATTATTAGGGATGTGCCGGATTGAGATTCTGCCGGATAACCGGATTCCGGATACCATGTAAAATATAAGAGCCGGATTCGGATATCCGGTAGACTGCTGCACTTATAAATGTCACAATATTGTATATCTCTTTTTGTTTAGTGACACACTTATGACCAGATTATCTGCTTTTTCGAGCTGAACTATCCCAAGAATGATACAATATATCATATGTTATATGCATGACGTCGAAATCGTCGATAATGAAGTACTGGTGATAACCAGACCTTGAACAACCGGCTCTTAGCTTAGGTGAAAATACTTCTGTTTAAAATAGACATTAGATTTGAAGAACTTTTCTATTTACAGCAACAAAATTAAACCTTTATAGGAGCTGTTTTCATTATAAAGTCTTGCTTAAGCAGCAGCGGTATGGTACCGCGCGGTATAACTCCGTATGGCATGTCTGCTCATAGAGCGCTACTGCCATGCATATAATAGAGTAGGTAACGTCAATAACGATGTTTAACTGCACATTAGTGTTAACTAGAGATGGCGAAAACTACCCTAATGGGCTGTTTTTGCTAACGCGTAAAAGCACATTTAGCGCATTTAGCTCTAAATGCTACTCTAAATGTACATTTATCCATACAAAAATCGTCACCTAAATGCAACACCATTTCTGCATTAAGAATCTAAATCAGAGGTTCCCAAACTTATTTTTATCGTAGACCCCTTTCAAAACTTTACTGGTTTCGGTGGACCCCCTGATGCTCATTTCTAATATATTCCCAAAGCTCATCAAAAAATATGAAGATTAAATCAAACGATGTAATTTTGCATCGCGGGTGGGTTCAAAAACTAAATTCGGAGTTGTAAAAATAATAATAAAATATTTTCTTGTGTGATTACACACTTGCAAGTTATAAAAAACAGAGCTCGTAAAGCCATGAAAGAACTATTTCGCACTGAGGAGATATATTTTTTAAGAGTTTGTATGTGATGCATGGGCGTAGCCAGGTAGGGGCAGGGGGGGTTCTCGAGCATCCCCGCCCCCCCCTAACTTTCAAATTTTCCGTATATATATATAAAATAGTACCCTGAAATGCCAGCTTAATAGGGTCGAGCCCCCCCCTAAATTTCATTCTGGCTACGCCGAATCACATTGTGATGTATTTGTCAAATAGTTTATTTGTGTTGATGGCATCATTTTTATATTTATCGCTGCGATAAAAATGAGTCATTCGCATTTTTAAAACACAAAACTTGAAACAACAAAACTGCTAAGCTTTTGCGCCAAACTTCAAATTCAGAAACTGGCAAAATAGAAAAACCCGAATCTAGACAAATCGATGATAAACAAACAAGCAAGCAAGGAGCTCAAAAAATGTTCCACCGTCTTATCCTCTTCAAAGCAGTATGGGCAAATGGAGTGGTCATTTACGCCTATCAGGAAAAAACTAGATAGACCTTCTGAGATTGAAGGCAACATGAGTTTTGCCCACCTGCATCCAATCAATGGCTCCCAGTCATTGCTCAGCGAAGTATCCACCAGGCCTCTGATGGTGGCTTCGATGGTCGAATTGGGGAGTGCTATAACTGGCTGCGGATCGAAGAATACCTGGTCTAACCCAACTGTGGCCAAAGGGTCAGATGTCTCATTTCCAGGCACTCCCGAGTTGCCCGGTACCCAGAGTAAAGCAAGCTCGTTATCTTTACCAACATAATTTAGTCGCCACTAGCATTGCCGAACTAGTTTGGAAGTACTTCGATAGAGGGCTGGCCAATTCTTTAAGTGTAGTTTGGCTGTACCTGTAGACACGTAAACTCCTTCCTCTCCACCACGAAGTCTATGGCTTTGGGAATTGCAAATACCTCAGCCTGGAAGACCGAAGCATATTCCCCAAGAGAAAGAGTGAAGCTTATCCACATTAACTTCGAAAAATACTCCAGATCCTGACTCTGAGTCAGTTTTGGAGCCATCAGTGAAGATTCGACAATGTACGAGTGCGGGCTCAGTGCTGGAATTAAACCAGCATTCCCCCTCAGTGAACTCTCTCTCTCTAGAATCTCTTTATCAAAGGTAATGGTGGCGTACTACCCTGTAGCATTGAAAAGACATAAGTGCTCAAATATCTGCCGTAGGCAATTTCCGCATCGCTTCACTCAGTGTTATACCAACATCCGATTCTTTTTAGTCTGACAAAAATTCCCACAATTCGAACATGGTTTAATGGAAAAAGTGGCAACATTTCTTTTTCGCGTATACAGTGGCTAGCTGCGTTTCAGTGATCGCCGATCGAGATCTCATTTATTATTTTACATTATTTGGATAAAGAAAAGTTACTCAAATTCAACATCGATGTGATGCTGATAGAAATCTGGATCAACTTGTGGTCAACTCTGTTTGTTTTGTTTCGTATTTAAGTGAGGAAATTTTAATTGACAGCACCGGCAATTGAATATATTCACAAACAAATTTTTGGTTATGGTTAAAACAATTCATATATTTGTATTGAATTTTTTCTTTACAAATTATTTTTTCCTTTTCAGTAGGGTTTTTCGCACATTATCTTCTCCGTGAGGATTGATCGTGATAGATACGGATCTGAGTAAGCGTCTGGAACACGGCTGTTTGTCAAAAGCATACGATTTGGAACTCGCGTAAATGTACATTTGCTAAATGCGATAGCATGAACACTCTTCGAAAAACATATGTTTGAAAGCGCTTAATGTTGCATTTTAAATGCAACAAAAACGCTGCATAGGCGCCGTTTTTTCAATGTGTGGTTATCACTACCTCCCAGTTAAAGATCATTATCGACATCTTCGACATCATGCATTAAACATGGGATCGATAAACCAGTCAATGTATTTAACCGAAGCGTTTGCCTCCGGTTTGTGTTAACCGGATATTGAAAGGCCATTGCAGACCGTTTGCGACATGGTTTCAGCGTTCTACGCAAAAATTTGTTCATGAAATAATTTGGTATTAAATATATAAGCCTGAAAAGTGTTCTAGCATCGTTACAAAAATTTTAATTTACTGTACTATGGTCTTAGAGCTTACCCCACGACTCCCCCTTCTACTATTCTGTTAAAAAAGCTGTGGTGTGACAGAAATGTCAGGTGGAGTATGAAAATTTCCACTGTTAAACCATATCTGTCTTGCCGAATTTTTTACCATCGCTGTCTTAACATCAGCTGTCATTTCGTAGTTTGACAACTCAGTATTCATCTTGCCGCGCCATCTACATTGGGTACAGATTGGTGTGATTGGTTTGATGCCATTTTGAAGGTGATATGTTAGGGGACAAAGTTAAAAGAGAAATTTGACCGATGTTAAGACACATTTAGTAGAAAATGGAGACCTGCACCCGGATTCCAACATTCGCTATCGCTAAAACTCCAACGCCAAAAAGTGCTAAATGAATTTTAGCAATTTTCAGCGATTTTCGCGATTGTATCATGAAAATGCAACTCTAAAAATCGCCAGTTTTGGCTCATTTTTTGACAAATTTTAGCGATAAACAAAATGAACCCGGATAAAGTGAGTGAACTGTTTTTGACAGCTCAAACACCTAAAATGGCGATTCCAGCATTTTTTCCATCGCTAAAAATACTTCTTTTTCGCTTAAAAGCCTGCAAATTTGACGACGACAAATATTCGGTGCTAAAACAGTAAATCAACAAAAAACAGGTAATATTTAGATAGTTGTTTGTTTAAAATACTCCATTAAATAAAAATGGTAGAAATTCATATTAAAAATGGAAAACTGCAACAGTAGATGGGTGCAAATGAGTAAAAATATAGGCTTGTTCAATATTTGGAAGAACACAGGGAATTTGCTCATGACAGGTATGGAAAATATTTTCTCGTAAATGAAATCGTTTAAGTTCCCTTTTTTTAAATTCGTGAATGACACCGGGTGCAACGTTTTCTGGAGCAGTGGAACCATCTTGCCCAGAAACTAAGCGCGTGTGGAGGAGCCATTAAAGACCGTGAAGGATGGAAACAGAAAAAAGTCAACCAACTATTTTTGATGCGATCACCATTAAAAAATCCTTTGCACTGCCTTTAATAAACATTATTGTTGGATAGGAACGAATTTTCATTTCACGCGGTAAATACGAAAATCGTGTACAAAGAAGTTTTCGTGCTCGTATATTCAGGCCATGTAGTTCCAGAGCAACTTGCCCGAAAATTGGCTCCGTGTGTTTGCAGTAACCACACCATTGTTCATAAAATATGACCATGGTCCTTCCAAGAAACCATTGGGTGTGTGGTTTAGTAAATAATGGCTAGCAATATAATATATATAATGGCTTGTATAGTGAATTAAGATTTATATTTATTGCTGGTTTTCATGAATAGCATTACAGCAGTTTTCTGTATTTATGGCTGCAACAAAATGCTTAATTAACCGACTTGTTATCACTTTGCAAACACTTTATTTAATTTGCAATCCAAAACTCTTCGATTGTACTTTATTAATTTCATTAATAAGTTATATGAATTTATAATAAATAGTTCAAAATTATTGAAAAGTTGTACCTACTCCTATTTTCACTATTTATCACTGTTAAAATCAAAACAAAATTTGACAGCTGCCGTTGCTGCACAGCGCTCCTGGCGGCCGGATAAAGTACTAAAATTTAGGCTAAGCAATTTTTAGCGATAGGGTGGACAGAATCGCGATCTTCGGAGTTCGCCAAAAATTCGGATATAATTTTAGCTTAGGCGTTTTAGCAGATTTTAGCATTTTAGCGATAGCGAAAGTTGGAATCCGGGTGCTGGGGTTACATATATACGGATATACATCAGTGGTGCACAGCGTTGGCAGAGCTCCCAATACAATATTTTTGTATCAGTGAAGGCAAAGAAAGTATATCGTTTTTGCGGGCTGCAGGGGAGTCGTTTTTGCGACCCGCCGGCGAACTGTGCTTTTCATCAGACGGCGAGTTCACCGGCGAACAAATTGTTCACCAAACAAGTCGTTACGACGTCGCACATAGGGGTATTTAGCCGATTTATGCGGCCAAAATTATTTTTATGAATATTTCAATTCAAATTGTTTAGAAAAGACGTGTTATGACGTATAGAATTGCAAATATTTAAAATCATGTAAATATAGGTAAAAACTTAACAGAGTTGCCACCTGTTAAAAAATTTTGTTCAATTAGTTAAATGAATTGCTGCAATATGGGTATCAATGGAAATGGGTTTGAAAAGGCTTTATCTCTAAGGAACCTTCCAGGGTTTAAAAAATCAAATTCAACTTTAATTAAAGGAATTAAATAATTCAAATATGTACCACAGTATAGGTAAGAAATGGGTGTATTCGACGTGCAATTAATGCGACAGTGTTACTCTTTTATGAAAGAGTATCACGTTCTACGCGACAATTTGGGCGAATAAAATTTTGACAATCAGTTACTCATCATTGGCAAATCAAAAGCAACATAAAAATTTTTACTGCGCAACTTCTGCAACATTTTAGAAAAGTTTAAGTTGAGCATCAGCAACATGTTATCCGGAAAGCAACAAATCTGCAATATTGCGGTAATTATTAGGTAGCTCGAACGCACCCAATGTAATAAAACTACATTTTTGTAATAATAACATTCTTATTTATTGTTAAGAGAATTTTGTAGGTATTAACTTGGAATTTACTCAAGCATCCTCAATTACAGAAATATCGGAGTTTTCGTATTTTCAACGCATTGCTTTTCCATACCAAGTGCACCGAGTTTGGTACAAATTAATAAATCGGTTACCGAGATATACATTTGTGGTCAAAAGTGCACGGCGCCACGCCCATTATCCAAAAGTTATAATAATTTTATTTAATGCTAATAGGTTATTCCAAGAATCGATTTAGAGTGAATTAGCTTCAGTAGTTATTGATTTATCGCAGTTTTCGCGTTTCTGTAAATTATGGGAAGGGGCCGTGATTATCGCCCGATTACAAGAATTTTTGGCAGTTATGCTAGATATAGCCTAAGCAAAGATCATACCGAGTTTGGTGCGGATTAGTGAAGCGGATACTGAGATACAGCATTTCATCATAAGTGGCGGGGCCACACCCATTTTCTAAAAATTTAATAATGATCCTATTTTGTTCCAAAATTTTACTTTACATACTAATTTTTAACAATTTGGATACAATATTTGCTGAAATATCGTAGATTTATCTAAATTGACATTTATCTAAATTTAAACGCTTGTATACCCAAAACTATTTCTTTAATCATCACTTATATAACACCAATGTAAAGGAAAACAAGTGTTTATTGCGATATATATAACACAGTTGAGTTCGCCTTACAATCCCGCAGATTTCTAGCAACAGGACCGGAAGGTCCTAGAAAACATGGCCTTGGCTAATATTTCGAAAACTATTTACTTTTACATTAAATGGATTCATATTCTAGTTCAGCGGCCTCAAATTCATCTAAAAAGTTTATTTTAGTGTTAAAACAGATCTAAAGTAGTGTTACTGTATACTAGTTGCGTTTTTAGATTTTTCCTTAATACATTTTCTAAGTTAAGAAATACCACTTATCTGCCATTTTCTGCGGGCAGTCTTTTCACACTATATTAGCCAAATTTCTAAGCTTTCAATTGAACAAAGAATAATAACGCGATCTCTTCCGGAGATACAACAAATTCCTTAATATTCACAAAAATTAACAAAAAAAATACTCGCTGAAAACCGCTATTTTCGTTACATTTAAATTGAACGTTTGCTTAATGAAATTATAAAAAAAAAATTTGCCTTAAATGCATTATTACCGACTGTATGCGGATCCATCACTACTTTTTAATAATATGATGCAGTAATCAAAATATTAACTTAAAACCGTCACGATCTTTCTAGAGAGCGAAAATTTATTTATAAGCAGCGTTAGAATATTCTGTTTCCGGTCAACAGTGAGCGTTCGATTAGCAAGTTAGAAAAGTGAGGGGGACTGGGAAATATTATTTGGAATGTTCTCTACCGAAAGTGACTAATTTTTTAAGTTTTCTTTTAAGTTTTGTCAAATTGGTTTTTGGCCGCCTAAATCGTACAAATACCCCTATGTGCGTCGTTTGGCAAATTGGGTATGTTTCCACAGAATGCTATATATGTATTCTTGTTATCTGTACTATATATAAAACAATTAAGAAAGTCTAAGTTCGGGCGGAGCCGAACATTAAATACCCGGCGCAAGTATTAAATATATGTTTCTTCACCTTTTCGAAACCTACCGCTAGATGTTAAGCCGGGGTGTATCAATTTTGGTAAATTGGCGTCCTTCAATTTCGAAATATTGAAGTTTCGAGCATTTCTGAAATTTACCGTTATATGAAAACCGGCCGTAATTTTAGTCCGATTTCAATGTGGCAAGCACAATAACCACACCGAGTTTGGTACAAATTGGTAGAACGGTTACCGATATACTTATATGTGATCATAAGTGGGCGGTGCCACGCCCATTTTCCAAAATTTTACCATAAACGTATTTCTTGGTAAAGAATTGTTGCAAGCATCAATTTTGAATAAATTAGCTTCAATATTTACTGATTTATCGAAGATTTTGTATTTCTCTAAATTACCGTCGTATGGGATGTCGGCGTGGTTATTGTCAGAATTAAAAGATTTTCGGCCATTTGGTATGGTGTACCA
Source organism: Rhagoletis zephyria (assembly GCF_001687245.7). NCBI lineage: Eukaryota > Metazoa > Arthropoda > Insecta > Diptera > Tephritidae > Rhagoletis > Rhagoletis zephyria. The sequence continues at coordinate 149,304 of NW_016157376.1, forward strand.
AGGCCAACAACTGTGCCAAGTTTGGAAGAAATTGGTGCAGCGGTTACCAAGATATACACATGTAACCATAAGTGGGCGTGGCTACGCCCATTTTCGAAAAATTTATAACATTCTTATTTTTCGTCTAAAAATTGTTGTAAATTTCAATTTTGAGTGAATTATCTTCAGTAGTTACTAAAATATCGCAGTTTTCGTATTTCTGAAAATTACCGTTATATGGGAAGTAGGCGTGGTTATTGAGCGATTTTAAAAATTTTCGGCCATTTGGTATGTTATGCGAAGGCCAACAACTGTGCCAAGTTTGGAAGAAATTGGTGCAGCGGTTACCAAGATATACACATGTAACCATAAGTGGGCGTGGCTACGCCCATTTTCCAAAAATTTATAATATTCTTATTTTTCGTCTAAAAATTATTGTAAATATCAATTTTGAGTGAATAATCTTCAGTAGTTACTAAAATATCGCAGTTTTCGTATTTCTGAAAATTACCGTTATATGGGAAGTAGGCGTGGTTATTGAGCGATTTTAAAAATTTTCGGCCATTTGGTATGTTATGCGAAGGCCAACAACTGTGCCAAGTTTGGAAGAAATTGGTGCAGCGGTTACCAAGATATACACATGTAACCATAAGTGGGCGTGGCTACGCCCATTTTCCAAAAATTTATAATATTCTTATTTTTCGTCTAAAAATTATTGTAAATATCAATTTTGAGTGAATTATCTTCAGTAGTTACTAAAATATCGCAGTTTTCGTATTTCTGGAAATTACCGTTATATGGGAAGTGGGCGTGGTTAAAGTCCGATTTCGCCCATTTTCAATACCAACCTACCTTGGATTAAGGGAAACCTACATACCAAATTTCGTTGAGATATCTCAATTTTTGCTCGAGTTATCGTGTACACGGACAGACGGACAGACGGACAGACAGACAGACGGACGGACAGACAGACATGGCTTAATCGATTTCTTTTTTCATCCTGATCATTTATGTATACATTTGTCTATATCTATCTCGATTCGTTTTGGCTGTTACAAACAACCGTTATGTGAACAAAATTAATATACCCTTGTGCACAAGTGCGCTCGGGTATAATTAAAGCCCAGCAAAACGTGAGAGCAAAACAGCCGATGTACTGGGTCGATTTCTATGATTCAAGTTTTAAAATGACATATTTCTACCACAGTAAAACACAGTGGTATTTTTAAAAAGAAATTTTAATAACGAGTATGTTTAATTAAAGTATTAAATTGATCAACAATACCCCGCATTGCTAGTCCGTTTGCCTTTAACGCTTTTAAGTTTAGAGAGCATCAACAAAACACATACATATTTCTCTCTACGCTCTTCTCTTTTTATACTCATCTAGCACAGCGCAAAATAAATAAAATTATAGTTCAAAAAACTAAAACCTTCCTATTATAATTGCCATTCGTACTGGCATCAGGTATGTAACAAGAATGATAGAATACAAGATTGCGCCGATTGCAGCAGAATTCGTGAGAGTAATTTTAGCGTGACGTCATCGTAGAGTTGACAACTGAGAGCGGCGAGAATGCGGGCGACTAGTGATGTGCTGAATTGTCCCCAATACTTAAAAAAGATTTCGATACCCTATACTTCCTTTTCGGTATCCGATACCGATTATTTACATTAAACCCTCGCCATTATATGCATTTCAGGTTTAGAAAAAACTTTCATTACTAATTTATATGATATCGGCTAAAACACTTGAACTTATCGCCACAGAAAAATATTATTTTATCAGTTTTAACCTTAGTCGATCCAAGGTTCAAGAAAAATGTTTTGACGGATGAAGAAGCCTTTCAGGGGAGAGATTCTGTAGCCAGTTAGCGACAAGTTTCGGATCGATATCGCACTTGTTGACTTACAAATATTTGATATCAAACGTCGACAAAACCGATACCGATTCGAAAATTGTCGTTAACTGGTTACAGAATCTGTCCCAGGCCTACAAAAATGATATCGTCCGATTCAGCTGGAACAAAAATGCTTCAAACAAGTAAGGGTTTCTCTGTATTATGGCATCGAACCGACATATATACATCTTTCATTTGAATCAGTAAAAAAGCTCTATTGGCTCTTACATTCGGGTTTTGTTAGGCGTTTTTTCCATATTTTTGGCCTATGTGCGCTTTTATTCGAAACCTAAATGTTTCGGTACCGAGTATCGAGAGTATTGGGTACTTAAAAGTATTGACTCAGCACATCACTACTGCTGTCTTCTCTACTATGACGTCACCAAACCAGCTGATTCTGTCAAAATCACTGAGAGCCGAGTAGCGGTATCGTCATCGGCGCCACCTCTGTATTCTCTCCACCGTGGGTATGTAACTTGAGAATAGAAATCGCTGCATCTTTTAGGCGCATCAATATTACATACTTAAACCCGAGCTAATAAAAGGAAGGTAAAAGGTAATNCAAGTTATATACCTGATGACATTACGAATGGGAATTGCTTTAAACTTCCATTCTTAAAGTAACCTGATCACAGTACGAATGGAAATTGTAATAGCGAGGTTTTGGTTTTTTAAATTATAATTTTTTATACTCATCTAGCATAGCGCAAAGTAAAAAAATAGCCTTTGCCAGCTTCAGGTATGCGCAAAGCGAAATTTATGTACAAGCAGCGCTGCACGCAAAGCGAAATTTATGTATATACAAGCAGCGCTGCGTTCAAAACAAACAAACACTGTACATCAGTCATGCCCAACGTCGGCAGAACTCCATAAGCAAGTGCCCTGCGCTGGCAGAATTCCATATGCAAGTGCCCCGCGCTGGGCATGACTGCTGTACATCGTGTATTTCGCTTGGCAATTTTGTTTTTTTTTTTACTTCAAAATGCTGCTTGCTGCGGTATCGGCACATGCTCACCACAGTATGCTCACTGTAAGCTTCTTGGTATGGCATACATACATACATTGATCTTCTTCTTTTCCTTTATTTCATAAAGATGAAGTTCGTGAAAAAAAGTTGGCGCTACGCAGCAGAAACCTTATTTTAAATCGCTGTAGTAGCATACAGAATAAATAACCAAGAATACAAGATTGCACCAATCGAGCTGAGAGCAACTGGGCGCGACGTCAACAAATACCAGAATGAGAGAGCAAGACGAACTCAACAAGAAAAAGAGGAAGCATCGAACGAAAGGCAGTATTGCCAAGTTTTAAATTTGAAAAAGCACCAAATTTTTATTGGTGTATTTTATGGACTTTATATGCATACATAATTTTATTGTAAGGATGCCGATTCAAATTAATAAAAATCCATGTTTCTCGCACGACGGTCGATTTCTTCTGGCATGATTGAAGATGCTGCCATATATTTTGTTGTCGCTTATGATTGTCACTGTGCCATGATTTTTTTTTTTAATTTTTGTAAAGTTGCTTACCACACTTACGATTGCTATAAATTTTGCTCCCATTTTTTTAAGATTTTCTAATATGGTGTCTTCAAACTAAAAACAAAAGCACCAAAAACACACCAAGCACCAAACTCAAAAATTTTTGCGTTTTGAATACCCACTAAATTTAGTGCGAAAAGCATCAAGTTGGCAACAGTGAATGTCAACAAAAGTATTTTATGACATCAGCGGTTGGGTGGATGCTGTCAAATCACCGAAGAGAGGGTTAGCGGTCCGCGAATGGATTTTCTGGATCGTGATAAATAACAGAAAAGAAATGTCTGTTTCGCTTCATGCAAATTCTCCACAAAACAAAACTCAACTTCAACAAATCAACATTCAATCAATTGCGTTAGACTTGAATACATGCATACATATGTGCATAACTATGTTCAAATTAGAATTGATATGGTAAAGTACTTTAGCCCTGATTTTTATGGGAATCCTGCCTCTGTCTCGCCGAATTCCATTTTTCCAACGCTGTAGTGGCATGCACAAACAACAGCAAATCAATGATGTACATATGTATGTCTATTTGTTGGGCTTCATGGGAATTTGGCATATTGTTTTCGCGAAGTTGATAAATTAGCAAGTGCGTGCAAGGCAATGGCCCGTAATCGGAGAATAATAGCGGCGGCGCGAATAGGAACGATGCCTGCAATCGGAATTAGATTTGCGTTTATTTATCGACCTCAAATCAATTGTATGGGTGATTTTTACAATAAAAGTCTATCTACACATATCAGTGCCATACCTATCAGTGACAGTGAAAAATATAATATCGTTGCCGCAGTCCCAAATAGAGTTGCTCAGACCGTCCGGCACAGTGCCGTTTTTTACTGTCAGTGCTGCTTCAGTGTTCGTTCCGCAATTTTTTTATACACTCTAAAAACTGCATGTAAAATTGCTACTGAAAAGTGTTTATTTTCAAACAGAATTTGTGTAAGTATACACACAAGATGTTCAAGACTGGGTTTTTGAAGATGAGATGTTTAAAATATACAAATGAAATGTTTAAAATTGCAAACGTTTTTAACGCAAAAATACATTCCCTACTAAGAATAAAAATTAAGTACATTTTATGTGTAATTTTGCTCTACGCGACAAATTTGGTATGCAAAAGTAAACAAGCAGTGTTTAACTTTATTAACTCGGTGTCTAAATTTGCACACATTAGCAGAAGAAACTGGTAACCTCTCCTAATAGGCGTTACTTTAAACAAAACACTTTTAGAGCAAATTTTAAACATTTGATGTGTAGACTGTATAATTGTGAACACTGAGAAAATTCTATAGAAATTTGTGTAGTTTAGTTTAACTAATGATTTAACTATACTTTAAAATAGTTAAATTAACGGCCCTAAGGGCCAAATTCACATTGCTGTACTGCAAATCTGTAGTTAACTGTCGATTCTGAGTTAAATACGCACTGTGAATTTGGACTTAAGTATTTAGAATTCAAAAAACAAATTTCAAATTTGTTGTACGCCACACATACGGTAAGTAAAAGTTAAAAAGCAGTATTTAAATTGATTAACATGTTGTGCAAATTTGCATACATTAAGAGAGGAAACTGGTTACCTTTTTTAATATGCTTAAATTTAAACACAAATTTTTTAGAGTGTAGTTAACTCGGCAAAGATTTGTTTGTGTATTTCACTGACGAGCTGATGGTATTCTTGCAAGTTTTGTTTGATATGGAGAGAAACTTAATCGAGTTGGTGCGGAATTATCCAGAATTATATAATTTGGCAATAATTGCTAATTAAACATTAGTAAAATAAGTCTTCTTGGTTTCAATGAACTTCATTTTGCTGAAAGTACCGGACGACATGCTACGGATGTGTGTGAATTGGTATCACTGATCGATGCTGATTGGCAATGATACCGCACTGATTTGTGAAGATAGATCTTAACTTTTATTATTATGACCAATCGATTACAACACATTATATGTACATACATACGTACTAGGGTTACAGTGGTCGGGCAGATGAATTATGGATACTAATAAAGGAAAAATTCTTCCCCTGAAGCGGTTTTCCCATTTGAGTTTCAATACGGTTTCTCCTTAACTTTGATGCAAAATTACTCACGAGGCGTCGCGAAGCACGCCGGGTATTTGCTAGTCAAAAATATAACTTACCGCCCTATTCCCACACCACTGACACAACTCAGCGGCTGACTATTGCCTTTACTACTGCGCCTAATACTATGCCGCAAATTTGTTTTAAGCTGTCCTATGACAATTGTCAGTTTTATTGTTATGACCTACTGAGTAAGTGACAACGGCGAAACAATGTTTATATTGTGTTTTAGGCACAGTAATTGTGACAATAGTCATATGATGAATTTTGTTAGTGTTGTGGGAATAGGGCGGTTAATTAAGAGACGGCAAGGCGTTACATCGGGGTAATACTACTTAGGCAGTCTGCACACGGTTCGTATAGCTTTAAACGCGTATAAAATTTGTTATGCGGCAACGATTCCTCTACTCCTCAAGATCTGCACACGAAGGAACTTCAAGGCATCAAAGTATCAGGCAAAAAATGTTAAGTGATGCAAAATTATTAATTCTTTAATTAATTTTCAGTTATTTTTCTATTAGTTGCACGAATTTTATTGTTTTATCGGTTTTTTTTTATGAAATGCATGCACGCACACGGAAAATTGTAAACAAACTTCTTTCTCTTTTCTAAGCGTACGTACGCTACAATGCTGTACGACAAGCGATTTGCAGCTAGCTTGCTTTGACGAATTCGTGAAGCTGGCGACTCGTATACAGCCATCCATTTAAATGCACGTGTGCGGCATCAAAGCGTAAAACCGTATGTAGCATCTAATACGCGTCAAAAGCTATACGACCCGTGTGCAGACTGCGTTACATTCGATCGGTATCATCTTCCTGAGAAAATCGAAGTTTCATGATATACCACAAAAGTTTGGCCATTCTACCCCAATCCAATGCGGTGCAAAAGTTGCCAGTTACTCGGTCATACGATTAAACGCTGTACTAAGACCCCAGTATGTGGCACATGTTCGCTTCCACCGCATTCTCCAATTCCATGCTCTCGCACGTTATGTGTGAATTGCTCTGGCTCCCATCCTTCTTCAAACAAAACATTCCCAAAATTCATGCAAATTAAACAAATCATCACCATTAAAACTGACAACAAGTGCTCTTACGTGCAAAAAAAAATCAAATACGTCCTACTTTAAACGAAAACTCAGTCTCTTTAGCCGACAAAGTAAAAATAAATGAAAAGCAACAACAAAACAACCCACCTACAGTTAACGCATGCAAAAATACAGAGAACGTAATAAACCAGTGGCTAGCCAGGGAGAGCGGAATTGGGGGGGAAGGGGGGATGATTTCGTCAATGAAATAAAATTTTATACTTTTGAATTAATAACATAATACTATTATATCCTTCTGATTTATAATTTTTTTTCAGACTGATGACAAAATATCTTTTAATGTATATATAAAATTATCAGTTGGTGGATTATGCATTTGAATATTGAGCCTATACATACTAGTCTTTTCAGACCTTTTGCGAAATATACTAGGACATTTTGTTTAGCTCCCTATGGTGTGTTAGTACTGTCAAATTAGAGCACAAAATCATGGGATGCTCTGATTGGCTGGATGCTGAGTCTCGTATCATGTAATCTATGTCTATATCAGCCAGGGATGGAATTTCAAAATTTCAAACTGTACCTAATGGACTGCAAAAATAGTGCCGAAAAGGAGATGAAAGTTAAAATTGCTTCCTTTTAAGGCTTTTTAAGAACAATATATTTTCAGAAATATTAAGTACACGGAAATAATATAATAATTATTAACTAATTGAATTACACTGTTGGGCAGTCGGCTGGGGAATTGATGAAGCCAAGTTTTTCTAAAAGTCTGGGTTGTATATAGAAAAGTAATTTCTCAGTTTTCTCAGGTTGGCGATTTTCAGCGTTTTTTTCAATGTGAATTTGGGGGTCGCAGAGCAGCATTTAAAATAATTAAAAGTGATATTTATACCATCAAAAGGAATCTGAAACTGCCGTTTCATTTTTACCAAAAAGCGTTTATTTAAAAACAAAAACCCCGCGGCTGTTGGTGCACTTTGGTGAAAATAAACATGAAGAAACATTGGTTGGAAACGTCGTTGAGAAACTTTGTCTGCACATTTCTTTCATATTCCTTCCATATTTTTTAAATTAAAGAGCACTCTAATGGCATGAATACGCCATGGAATAAACGAGTAGAGAAAAAATATATAACGGTAAAAATGGCACATATATACATATATGAAAGAATGTCACAACTTTAAGTTATCGATGCACATTTTTTTTCCTCCCCCCTTCGCCAAGTCCTGGCTACGTCACTGTAATAAACAATAGGGGCGTGAGGAACGCAAAAAACCACATTTTGTGCCCGGAATCAACAAACCAACTCTAAAAAATGATTTTATGGGTAGAGTATATTTTGCTTTGCTGCCTTTATGCTTAAGTGCACATTTAAGATACCTACCCCAAACTGCGCATCAACGGAATTATTTTTAATTTATAAGGAAACTGCTCCGATAGATGCATTCAACATACCTGCACATTAGCGATACCCGCCTTAAAAATTTGCTACTATTATCAATTATCAAACAAGTATTACGTTTATCTGCACTGGCTCTACACTTATCCTAATTTTACAAACTTTTATTTATTTTGCTCTTCTCACAGAACAACGAAAACGGCCAGCATTTTATGTAGTTATATGGATAATTGAATACCATTCGGAAACATTTTTGGATTGCAGTAATTTCTACGTGATAAGTGCTCCTCCATTATTTGGTTTCTTAGGAATTCGGATACCTTTCCCATTGAAGTAGTAAATAAAATTCGCTTAAGTGCTTTTTTCGGTTAAGCGCACAAGTTTTTCATGCAAAGAGGGATGGGCAGCTAAGCAAAATATACTGTATTTATCTTATATGGCTAATAAAATTAGCAAATACCTATTTTCATGGGCGCAAATACCTATTTTCACGAAACCCCCCCGCCCCACCCCCGCCCCCCCTAAATTCCAACGTTTAATTGTAAGTTTCTTTTCTTTGAATTCACAATCAATTTCCAATTCAAAAACTGTATGCAACAAATTAAAACTTTGGGTGTCTTCACATTAATTTCGGTAGTTTTGGTAAACTGCTGGTTGACCCTCGATAATTTTATCAACTGTGAACGTCCTTTTCAGTTTAGTTTTGTTAGTTTGATAAACAGTCTTTTACTTAAAAAAGGTAAAACAATTACTATCTCTTAGTTTGTACTTGAATTTAGGTTTAGGTATGCTTAGCGTTCACTGAGGTTTTGTAGAAAAAACAAAAATTAATTCATCACTAAAACAATTTATCGATTTACAGAAGACACTCGAAGACTATTGTTTAAATCAGGGCTGCTCAAAATTTTTATATTGAAGTGATATCACAATATATCTACAAAATTTATGTGTACACTGAGACTTTTTTTTGTAATTTAAATAAAGCTAAAGATACAAGTATATTTTTTTTGAACGATTATTGAATCAAAATTGTAAACAATTAGAGTATTTACATATACATATGTGGAATAATACAGTTCTTTAAGAAATGATAGCGACCTAGTGCCTGAAAAGTTCCAAAATTTAGTGGGAGGAATCCTTGCACATATTTACATCATATTTCAAGCTAAATATTTACTTATAAAAGTCCCACTTTAAAGCGTTAATAAATGATAGCACCATTGAAGCAATATGCAATAAAATTTAATGAGGGCACCTTAAACCAAGGACATGAGATTGGAGTTTCTCTAACCTCAATTTATAATTTTATTTTATTTTTTCGCGAAGTTTGTCGGATATTTGTTGACATTTTCCCTAAAAGTCGCGAAATCTCTTTTTTCTGCAATCTGACGTTATAAAAATGTCTGCAATCCTATCAGCTTTACGCGATGTGTTGCTCCCAGGGATTTACATTGAACTCTATATCCCCTTTGAAAATTTCCAAAAAGTTTTGGTGGCAAGTTACACAATGACGTTGCAAGTAATATTTCGTCAATCGTTTAATAATTACAAAGCACAACATACACCACGCTTTGCACCCAAAATTTTTGCAAAAAGGATCTCGTGCTTCCACACTTCAATGACCGCCGTATATTTTTTTCAATAAGTTTCGTGTTCACTTTCAGTATATACGAATATTGAATCAATTTATAATATACATTTTTTTCAGTGCTGACATATTTTTTATGTTTTTTTCATTCTATATCTGCTTGTGTAAATTTGTACATTTTACTGGAGTACCTGAGCTTCATTTGGGAGGGCGTTTGCTTTGCCCTTCCATATGAAACTCAGGCACTTCTATATGAATTGTGTTTATATGACAGGGCATACCGGAGGGCGATAACAATTTTTTTATATTTAAATTGTAAATTGTAAAACAAAAACAAATGTGCTACGAGTGCTTATGGAGTGAGCAGCTCTGGTTTAAATAAACAAGTAATTTTTTAGCAAAAAAACAAAATTCAATTCTCATGTAAAACTTTAAGATTACCGAAAATTTCTTCATGATCCAATAATCGGATCTAAATCAAATTAGGATGGGACCACCTCTGAAGTACCACCTTTCCTTTAAAAAAGAATGATTTCGATAATTGTTATTGGTTGATAATTGGTTATGCTGTAACATATGAACATAAAAAAATATTCCGACGAATAGATAACCTCCTTCTCTTTTTGAAGTCGGTTAAAAATAATTAAAAAAAATTACAATTTTGGTGTAAAGACGAAGTCGCATTCTAAAATTTGCATGCAATTAAGGTAACTTACAAATTTGTATTTTAACTCTTCAATAAGTTCAAAGCAAACTTTATGCAATATAAATTCTTTTGTAGGGCTCGGTACAACTCAATTGTTACAATAACAAGTGATTTTTAAGTAAAAAACACAACCGACTTCAATTCTCATATACAAATTTAGAAGTACCGTTAATTTCTTCGTGATCCAATGATCGGATGTAAACCAAATTAGTATGGGACCTCCTCTGAGGCACCAGAAAAAAATTATCGTTATCGGTTAATGTGGTATTAATGAGGTAAATTACTGTACATTTTTAATGCATATATTTTGACATTTCTAATTAAAAAAATCTCAGCCAAAACCGAATTTGCTTTCAAATCGCTTTTTTATTTCTCACGTCGCACAAAGGAGTATTTGACCGATTTAGGCGGCCAAAATTATTTTTATGAAAATTTTAACTAAAAATGTTTAGAACCGACGTGTTGCAATATTTAAAACTGTAAATGTTTAAAATCAAGTAAATAGAGTGGGAGGATGTCCAAGTATTCGACGAAAACAACGAAAATAAAGTTGCTTGAAGTTTGACATATATAGACTCTATGGTATCGAGGTCCGATTGCGGAAACATTGATACCTACGTATTCATATCTCCGCGGAGAAGGTTTTTATCTAGGTTAGAACATAAAAAGGGTTGCCACCTGCTAAAAAATGCGACTGTCAACCTGTGCGGACGTGTTTTTTAATCGCTCCGCCGAGAAATTATTAATAATTCACGTAAAGAAAAGAGAAAAAAAAACAGAACCAACGCGAAAATACAATACTAGGCATAAATAAGCTATCTGCTTATTTGCCTATAATTATAAACGACTTTTTCAGAATTTTCGCAATGCCGCGAGAAATTCAAATAAATGTGCCAACATACAATAAAATAAAAGCAGCTCCGGCCCCACCGCGCCTACCGAATAATGACACAAGCACCAAGTGCAGTGAAATAAACCTTGCCGTAACAGAAGCTGACCAAAAGCATTCAGCTGATCGACGAAATGCTTACTTTTCATTCGTTTCCCCCACAAACAATGCTGATCGCGATAAATCGTTCTCTCCCTCCCCCCAAACTTCGTGCATTACATATTGGCATGCACAGTCGCCAAGTTGTTCTAACGCAACAACAAAGCACTAGCTTAGCTACTAGCACAATAACAACGGTGAGCGCAGCTCTCACAACAACGACTACAACCACGACTTCAGCAATGACAGCGGTTTCACAACGCAGTTCACCCACACCTGCACAAACGGCAATTTCGGCACCAACCCAAGCCAAGCAACGCAGCTCAGCGCAAGTTGACCTACTTAATCCAACAACCCGTACATTGACTCAAACGGGTATTGATCAGTGTTGCCACTTGAGTTAGTTTTAGGTACCAAAATGCCTACCAAATCAATTTCAAAACTACCAAATTTTTGTTCATCATTAAAACGAAATTTCTTGAATTTACGGGGTTTTTAGCTACACACATTTACAGTATAATACTGTTTACGGTGTTGGTTAACCATGCATACCAATATTTAAAGCTAAACAAAACGAATTCGGGCTTTTAAATTAAAGAATTAACGTATTGTGTAAAAAAAAACGTTTGTAATAAATGTATGTAAAAATACCTTTGAGATTAATTCAAAAAATTTTTATGTTTGAAAAAACAAAATTTGAGATTTTATGCATTTCAATAAATTTTGTTTCAATTTGCATACACTCACACTTTGCCTAACACCAATTTTTCTTCCAAGACGATAGGCAAATTTTTGTTCAATTTCAACAGCTGATCGATCATAGCTTTGGGAAGTCAGTTTCTGTATGCGGAAAATTGTGTGCTTAGTAAAATTTGGAAAAAGCAAAGAAAACTTATACGTGTGAGCAAGTGAAAGCAATGTTTTCAGCGTGTAAACGCAAAGTGAACAAATTTTAATACTCATTTTGATTGACTTTTCAAAACATTTTTGCCTACCAAAAGCTTCATCAAACCAACCAAACTACCATACAAGTCTAACGAAAATTAAGCCCACAGCAGAAAAAAATTGCAAATCCATCAAAAATTGCAAAAACGAAAACCACTGACACTAACCCTCTACTGGGAAATAAGTTTGCGATTCTGGACAATGAATGTGACAAAGAGCCGAATGAAGTTTCTAAAGCCAAACCCAAACCGCCCCCAATTTATTTACGATAGCAAAACTGTAGTGAACTCGTGAATAAATTAACTCAGCTTATTGGAGACAATACGTTCCACGTAACGTCAGTTACCAAGGGCAGCATTAAAGAGACCAAACTTCAGATTCTAACTGAAGAAAATTACCGGTTGGTAACCAAACGCCATAATGACGATAAGAAAAACTTCTATACGTACCAGCTCAAAAGCTCATGCTCTAGAGAAGTCAGGATTTGTTGTTACAAATGTTTNTTAACGTATTGTGTAAAAAAAAACGTTTGTAATAAATGTATGTAAAAATACCTTTGAGATTAATTCAAAAAATTTTTATGTTTGAAAAAACAAAATTTGAGATTTTATGCATTTCAATAAATTTTGTTTCAATTTGCATACACTCACACTTTGCCTAACACCAATTTTTCTTCCAAGACGATAGGCAAATTTTTGTTCAATTTCAACAGCTGATCGATCATAGCTTTGGGAAGTCAGTTTCTGTATGCGGAAAATTGTGTGCTTAGTAAAATTTGGAAAAAGCAAAGAAAACTTATACGTGTGAGCAAGTGAAAGCAATGTTTTCAGCGTGTAAACGCAAAGTGAACAAATTTTAATACTCATTTTGATTGACTTTTCAAAACATTTTTGCCTACCAAAAGCTTCATCAAACCAACCAAACTACCATACAAGTCTAACGAAAATTAAGCCCACAGCAGAAAAAAATTGCAAATCCATCAAAAATTGCAAAAACGAAAACCACTGACACTAACCCTCTACTGGGAAATAAGTTTGCGATTCTGGACAATGAATGTGACAAAGAGCCGAATGAAGTTTCTAAAGCCAAACCCAAACCGCCCCCAATTTATTTACGATAGCAAAACTGTAGTGAACTCGTGAATAAATTAACTCAGCTTATTGGAGACAATACGTTCCACGTAACGTCAGTTACCAAGGGCAGCATTAAAGAGACCAAACTTCAGATTCTAACTGAAGAAAATTACCGGTTGGTAACCAAACGCCATAATGACGATAAGAAAAACTTCTATACGTACCAGCTCAAAAGCTCATGCTCTAGAGAAGTCAGGATTTGTTGTTACAAATGTTTTCAATATTATCAACAGAGCAAAAATCGCTCAGCCTATGTTTAAGGTAGAACTTAAGCCAATGAATAAAAACGCAGTGCAGCCAATCTACAACCTACGATACCTTCTACACCGAAAAATAACAGTGGAGGCGCCGCACAAGCGAAACGGTCCCGTACAGTGCACAAATTGTCAAGTATTTGGGCATACCAGAACATACTGTACCCTGCGTCCAGTGTGTGTTGCCTGTGGCGACCTTCACGCTTCCGCTTCTTGCAAGGCTATCAAAGCTGATGTGGCTGTAAAGAAATGCAGTAATTGCGGAAGTAGCCACACCGCCAATTATAGGGGATGCCCTGTATACAAAGATTTAAAGTCTCGCATGGATCAGCGCAACACAGCCGTACGCTCTTCTACCACTCCAACTAGCTCTTATACATACCAACACCTCACGCCATCAACCACTACACCAGGAGCCTTTTTTGCCAACGCGCAGCGAGTTCCCAACGTTTCTTTTGCCGACGCATTAAAACTACAAACGCAGCCAAGCACGGTGAAATCAAACTCCAATCAAGAAACATTTGGAAATATTCAAAGGAATAATACTGAGCAAATGCAGCCGAACCCCCCTACTTTTGGAATAGAAGGAATGATATTGAATCTTACCCATTGTATGACTCAATTCATGTCTACTGTGCAAAATATGTTGCAAATTTTAGTGAATAAAAATTGAGTGAATTGAAAATTTGCTTATGGAATGCTAACGGTGTAAACCAGCGTAGATTAGAACTCAGTCAATTTCTAACTGAATATAACATAGATGTTGTGCTGCTGTCCGAGACACATTTAACAAATAAATATAATTTCTCCATACCTGGATACAAATTCTATGCCACAAATCACCCAGATGGTAAAGCTCATGGAGGCACAGCGGTGCTGATTAGAAATCGCCTAAAGCACAATATTCTAGACTCAAAAGCAACAGCCTGTCTGCAAGCGGCTACCATATGCTTACGAAACCGCGACCGAGACTTAAATCTATCGGCTATTTATTGCCCACCGCGATTTTTAATTTCTGAAAATGACTTTAAAGATTTCTTTGATAGCCTGGGTAATAGATTCCTGGCAGGAGGCGACTTCAAGGCAAAGCATACGTACTGGGGATCACGCCTTATTAACCCAAAGGGCGGCAGTTATACAATACCGTTATAAACATGCACAATAGACTAGAGGTCACATCTCCTGGTAAACTTACTTACTGGCCCACCGATATAAAGAAGATACCAGACCTTATAGATTTCGCAATTACAAGAAACATATACAGGAATAACATAACAGCAGAAACTCTACCTGAACTATCATCCGATCACTGCCCTATATTAATAAAACTACATGAACAGTCCCAAAATATCGAAATTGAGCCTCGTCTAACTTCAAATAACACCAACTG
>NW_016157376.1:164431-169796 GCF_001687245.7 Rhagoletis zephyria
TTAATGAAACCTTTACTTCAGCCGCTGGCCTGGCAACACCAAATCAAGTCCTAGTACCACCTACGCATACATCAGTTACAAATACCGAAATAGAAAATCTTGTGGCAGAAAAGCGGCGCCTAAGAAGACAGTGGCAGAGCCATCGCTCACCAACCTCACAGCTACTGTATAAAGCTGCCAGTAGAAAACTGAAACAAGCACTCAAACGTGCAGAGGATCGCAACTTGCAAAGGTACATTAAGAAGCTTTCCCCGAATTCTACTGAAAGATACTCTCTATGGAAATCGCTAAAATACTTCAAACCACCAGTGGCTACAGAAATGCCAATTAGGAACCAATGTGGAACCTGGTCTCGTAGTGAGCAGGAGAGAGCCGAGTGTTTTTCACACCATATAAAGAATGTGTTTCAGCCAAACTGTCCAACGAACAACTTCAGGCTGCCACGGCTAACCAAAAATACAAATGAGCTATACACACCTAGCAAGACGAACTCTTTAGAAGTAAAAGCTATAGTAAAGCAGCTTAATCCAAAGAAATCGCCGGGTGCTGATTTTATAACTCCGAAAATGCTAATGGAGCTACCGAATGTTGCACTAGCAATTTCTTTCTGACTTTCTGACCTTTTCAACGCTATCCTCAAATTCGGTTACTTTCCGAAATCATGGAAAAGGTCGAAGATAATCATGATAGCCAAACCTGGAAAATACGCAACACAGCCGTCCTCATACAGACCAATAAGCTTACTGCCCTGTCTTTCCAAAGTATTCAAAAAGTACTCCTATCAAAGTTATCTCCCTTTCTCCATGAACGCAATTTAATACCAACACACCAATTTGGCTTCCGAGAAAAACATGGTACAATTGAACAAGTTAATCGAATTACAAATGAAATCAGAAGGGCATTTGAGCTCAGAGAGTACTGCTCTGCAATTTTTCTCGATGTGGCACAAGCATTCGACAAAGTGTGGCACGAAGGTCTTATATATAAAATTAAAAAATTGTTGCCGCCGGAATTCCACAAAATGTTTGAATCACACATAACTAACAGAAAATTTGCTGTAAAAGTATCTAATTTCGCTTCAAAAGTCATGTCGATAACGGCTGGCGTTCCTCAAGGTAGTGTACTCGGGCCTATGCTGTATATCATCTACACTTCAGATATTCCAACTAGCAAGGATATACTCACATCCACCTTCGCTGATGATGCCGCCTTAGTAAGTCGTAATAAATGTCCCAACAGAGCTTCAAGAGTACTAGAGGAACATTTACTACGCATAGAAGAATGGCTGGAAAATAAAAGTCAACGAACAGAAGTGTAAACATACAACATTTTCACTCAGACCGCAAGTATGCCCCCCGATCAAATTAAATAATTTCCATATTCCACAAGCCAATGAGGTGACATATCTAGGAATACACTGAAAAAAAAACGCGTTGCAAGAATAAACAATTTTTATTTGATTACCGTTTAAAAATACTCGTATTTAAATCACGTGAAAAGTGTTAACAAAATGGATTTTTCCATTGTACATACACTACGTATAATGGAAATATTCAATTCAAATACGCTCGTATTAAAAATAAGCATTTTTCACTGCACGGCTGGCGTTTTGCACGCTTCGGATGATTTTTCATATGTAATTAAGAAAATATATGTATACAAAGCATGCACAGCGCTGACAACACATACACACGTACACACATACATGGTATGACATAATGCACTAATCGCGCGCTGTGATGTAGATTCAAACTCAACATTTGAAAACTCATTTACATGTATGGCTGTAGCTGAGTACGCAAAGACGTTTCATACAATTGGTTGCTGCCAAGAGGGCTCGGGTTCAATTACCATCAGACAGATCGTAAAATAAAAATTGCTTTTTTTTCTTAATTATAATTTCGTATAACGAAAAAGCATCTGTGCACTTCACAACGACATATTTTATAACGTACATACTCAAATTTAAAGCGAGTTGGGTTGGTGCTCTTTCATATGCGTATTTTTTAAATTTAGCACGTTTTTTTTAATTCTAAAATTTTTTTCCCTCAGTGTAGGAGACTAACTTGGAGCAAACACATATCAACCAATATTACACAAATGAAACTAAAGTCAGCTAGCGTGAACTGGCTTATAAACAGTAAATCAAAACTGAAACTAGATTATAAAGTACTTGTATATAATACAGTCATTAAGCTTATATATGATGTATGGTATTCAACGGTGGGTACGACCTGTGCAACCAACATTTACAGGATCCAAAGATTCCAATCTAAAACGCTAAGGGCCTTAACGGGAGCACCGTGGTATGTCCGCAATGAAAATATACATAGGGACCTTGGTATACCGATGTTTAAATCTGTAATCGACACCAGCAGAGAAAAATATAAAATAAAACTGCGTAACCACCCAAATCCACAGGCAAGTGGCCTGTGCAACACAACAAATATAACACGCCTGCGAAGAAGAGATCTACCAGCCTTTCGTTCAGCGACGTTAAACCAGCAGGGCTCAACCCCAGGGTTTGAGCCATATTATTGTAAATTAGACGTAAGATGTAAAATAAGCAGATCCATCAAATAAATGCAAGTATAATTAAAAAAAAACCCCCTGCTAAAAAATCGAATGCAATTAAGTTAAATTAATACCAAAATATGGGTATCAATCGGGATGTTTTCGAAAAGGCTTTATTTCTTAACAACATGAGGGAGGATTACCATCTGTTTAAAAATTAAATTCAACTTTAATTCAAGGGAAGTAGGTAACTGAAATATGTATAACAATATTGGTGTCAGACTGAAAAGTTTAATAAGGTTATAGTTTGAAACTATTTTTAACAAGGCTGCCACTTGCTTAAAAATTAAATTCAATGTATATGATAGGTTAAATTAATTTTAACAGTATGGATATGGAACATGAGACGGTTTGCCACCTGTCAAAAAATTTAATTCAATACATTTCAATGAATTACTACGCTAAGGGTAGGTACATTTACATATTTTACACTTTTAACATAAATGTCAAGGCAGATATTTTAAGATACACTTCTTAACAAACTAATCTTTTTAAGTTATTATGAATGGATAAAAGAGACATCTTCTTTGAATTCAGTACTAAAACTTGACATTTCAAGTGCTTATCAAAACTTTATACATGTTAACTAGATTCGCCATTTATCTTAAAAACTATATAATTTTACTTATTTGTTTATAAAAATGCAGTTTACACTTTAACAAACAAAAAAAAAGTTTAATCTTTGCGCAACATTAAAAAAATCAACAAACTTTCGTGGAGCTTTTTAACTATATTTCCTAGAAATACATATTTTGAGTATGCAGTTTTGTAGCCCGATCAATTCAAATAAAGCGCAAGTTTAAAATACATAGCTGCGACTTATCGTTGATTTTTAATAAATTTTTTTTCTTTGATGAAGGCGTTGCTCATTTTCTTCATTAAAAAAATCGTCGAACATACTTAGATAATATGGAAGGAAATTACCGACATCAACAAAAATATGCCATACATCAACTGTAACTCACAGCTACTTTAAATTTGCACTTTATTAGATAAAATTGAATGAGCTAAAAAACTGCAAAATATTAAGAGATAAAATTGAAATAGAAGAAAGTTCGAAATATTTACGAAAGTTTGTCTATTTTTTTAATGTTGTTCAAAGATTATACTTATTTTCATTTAGTGTTGGTTAAGGAATAAACTATATTTTTATAAACAAATAATTCAATTTAAAATATAATAAAATAAATAGTCAAATCTAGTCAATATGTGAGTGTCGTAAAGTTATGATATTTAAGAACATCTCATTCTTAATTAACGATGACACTGTATCTATATGAAGCTGATTTCGACATTTTGTTTTAATAAAATTTAGTATCGAAAATATTCTTTCAAAACTTGCCTAGGAATGTGATATAATGGTTCGTTCAAAACCTTTTTTCAAAACTTATAAAGGCAAAAACGAGAAGGCGAAGACAAAAAGAGAATAAAACAAGTAAGAGCAGCGATTTCTTCGGCTAAGCCGAAGGCTTCATACCTTTCATGAACATCTGAAAATTTTACTTTAACAAATTACTGCATTTGAAAAAATTCATATATTTACAGAATATATAGATAGAGGAGATACATATATGAAAAACCATATCTAAACAATTAGAGGTATGGAAGATATACCTTATATAGCACCGATCTAAGTGACTTTCTCTGTTGTGTGTGATCTGTATGTTAATAAAGGAGTTTTACAGTAAAACCCCATATCTGAACAATCAGTTGTATGGAGGATATAAACAGGTTATTGGTATTGGTAATTAATGAAAATATTGCGAAATTTCATGTTTCTAGCTGCATATATGGAGAAGTTATAACAAAGAATCCCAAATCTGAACGATCAGTTGTATCGAGGCTATAGGTTATAGCAACCCGATCTTCGCCATTTTCACTCTAGGTATTTTTTTGATAATGGGTGGAAATATTGCGAAATGTCATGTTCCCAGCTGAATAAATGGAGGAGTTATTGCAAAAAATCTCATACCTGAACAATCAGTTGTATGGAGGCTATAGGTTATAGCGACCCGATCTTCGCCATTTTCATTGAAAGTATTATTTTCATAATGAGTGACTACAGCGCCAAATTTCATGTTCCTAGCTACTTAAATGGAGGAGTTATAACGATACACTTATATCTGAACAATCTGTTGTATGGGAGTTATAGGTTATAGTGACCCGATCTTTGTAATTTTCACTCTTTTCTGTTGATAATGCGTGGAAGTATTGCAGAATTTCATCTTCCTAGCTGCATAAATGGGGAAGTTATAACGAAAAATCTCATATCTGAACAATCGGTTGTATGGGAGCTATAGGATAGTTACCCGATCTTTGCAATTTTTTATCTAAGTTTTCGGTTGATAATGGGGGGAAATATTGCGAAATGTCATGTTCCCAGCTGCATAAATGGAGGAGTTATTGCAAAAAATCTCATATCTGAACAATCAGTTGTATGGAGGCTATAGGTGTCGCTATGTCTGAATAATCAGTTGTATGGGAGCTATATGTTATAGTGGTCCGATTCTTTCGGTTCCGACAAATGATTAATAGATTATAAAAATACACTCACCTACCAAATCTCATCCAGATATCTCGAAAACTGAGAGACTAGATTGCATACAAACAGACGGACAGACAGACAGACGGACATTCGGACAGGCGGACATGGCTAAATCGACTCAGCTCGATGTTCTGATCATTTAAGTATACATTTTAATGGGTCTATCTCTTCTTATTCTGGTACTTACAAACATCGGACCAAAGTTATAATACCATTTCATGCTCATGAAAGGTATAAAAATTTCCC
>NW_016157376.1:172338-176232 GCF_001687245.7 Rhagoletis zephyria
TATTTTTGTTGGGCCTATACTCAAATTCACGAACGAAAGCTCCGGAGGGCCAAAAAGAACTACTAAGCAGCATGTCAAAATTTTCTAAATTTACGTCTATTTTAAATGAAGAAATATTTCTTTCATATTTAAAGTTAAATTTTCTGATACTTAAGTTGACAGTTTTAACTTTGGACGAGATGTAAAACTTTATATCGTCCTCGGAAGTATCCCTCGAAAATCTAGATACAAATATAGACTTCTTTGGGGGAACCACAACCAGTCTCCTAGTATCAGACTCGATTACCGGCGGACGGGGTTGAGTAACTGAGTTACTAGTTGAGGGTAGAGTAAGCGTTGGAAGATTGGATGGCGGTGCCACAACTTCAACGGGGGACGGGGAAGATACTGCAGGGTCGTTATTATTAGAAGCAGACTTTGATATACTTTCTTTTGAGGAAGATAACTCCGTTGTCTGTGGACATGGAGAAGAAAGATTAATTAAGTCATTCGGAAGAGTGTTCTGACGTGGAACGGTCCTTTCATTAGACGGACTATGAAGACGCTTACGTTTTGACACACGAATGTCCTTCATAGATTGTACGGTATCTAAGCATTTAAAAGATTTAAATACATTTTCGTAATGCTTAAATTTTTCGGTCAGTACCGACAACTCTCTCCCTACCTCAGAAAACCCATTTCTGGTTTGCCTAAACAACTTAAAGAGATCAACTTCGGTTGACCTGCACTTTAAGCAAGACCAGCGAAGACCTTTGCCATCATTAATAGCGTCCAGAATTCTTCCTGTCAAACCAGCACATTTTAGATGGCAAATACCATCACAGAGCCAGCACGATAAGTAGCGTTCAGATTCGCTTTTGATTTGGCAGTTATCAAGATCACACTTCATATTGAAAGATTTAATAACACTTATGTTAATAAAAAGACAAGCAAAATAAGTTTTACACAACACACACAACAATTCAGGAGCTGATGTATTTAGCTTAAAAATATATGTAGCGAACAGTTTGAGTATCACTGTAATGTGACACTTAATAAACGCAGCGCAAACAGCTGTGACAAGAAATACTAAACGAAGTAAACAAAAAGAGCAAAAAGAAATGTGCAAAAATAGAAACGATCTCAGTTAACTACAAAGGAATAACAACAACAATGATAACAACAAATGACTCGGCAAGATTAGATGTAAGCTAGTGAAATTTAATTAAATTTAATAAAACCACAAAAATCACAAAACTTTCACTTAGCTTCGGTTATTATCACACTAAGATGCTCGTAGGCACTTTTTATAGCAACTTTTACTCAAAATTAGCACAATAAACTTTGCAAAATACAAAGACCAATCAAGGCACAAATAAGTAGAACTTCACAGCTTGACGTTTGCGTAATAATGACACCGACATGTGTATACAAAATTAATTCCATGCTCAAGGAGAAAAATTTTCGTTATTCGAGAAGGGGGCTTGGTACCTCTCGTACAAATTTACTATTTTATGCTGCATATCTCTAGATATGTTCATGGTAGAGACTCATGGAAGAAGATTAGGGTTATAAGAAAAAGGGGCGTGGCACTTCCCGTACAAATTTACTTTTTCTTGCCACATATCCCTGGAAGTGTTTGAGGAAGGATACTGGAACTTGGTATGGAGTTGTGTATACAAAATTTATCAATTGCTCATGGAAAAAATGTGAGCTATTAAAAAAGGAGGCATGTCGCCTCCCATACATACTAAAGTGCCGTACTGACAGAAAAAATGTCATTTAATGGAAAAGGGAGAGCCGGCTTCGGCCATATAATCTAAAGCTCTCATGATGCATACATACCTCTTGAGGCATTTAGCTACAGTACTGAGAAGTGGTATTTTATCAAGGCCAAGTTACTAAATTTGAGTTGGAAATATTAGAACCCGCCGTGTCACCTCTCAAAAGGTTATACGTTCACGCGGCGTATCCCTGGAACCATTTTAAGGTAAACTTAGAGGGATTGATATCTTTCGTATGCCTATCTTGCAGACGAGATTTTATAATTTCATAGTTTTAAGCGGCCTAAATACCTTAACTTGCTTAAAAATATAGAGCTATAACAATATGGGCACAGAAATAAAATAGTATAACATCATTAAAGTATTTTCCATATGTGTATAAAAACGTGGGGTGAAACCCTTGGGTATAAGCTAGTAGAAAAATATAAACAAAAAAAAAATTGAAGTTTGAAAGTTTGGCTCTCATGAGAGCACCGTCAAAATGGCTTCTACCTGAATTTATGTGCCTTGGTGTCAAATCAATATAAATTAGACCCCTGCATGAGTTGATTCAAACTTACATTTTGTTCTATATTGTCGACAGTCACCGCCTAACTTTCTTGCCGTACAGTTGTGCCTAACAAGTGAATACCGCAGTTGAGAATTTTCCGTGAGCATATTTCCGCGTATTTTTCCACATACTTGTTACTATAGGCTGACTTCCAAAACGTATCAATACAATGTTTGGATATTATTATACTGCGGTATTCAAACTGTTTGTATATGCAGAGTTGCGACACATTGCAACCATATACATTGCATATTTTAAATATTCAATATAGCAATGAATAATTTTCCTGAATTTTTCATATTTAAAACACCAATGGTAACCAATAACAAACGAAGCATCAACTTTGTTTCTGATGCACTGATTGCTCTAGCGATGCGTTTGGATAACTTTTCGGATGAATTTTGGAACAAAATACATTGTCAATATTTTGTAGTTCGGCGTTATGGAACATTATACTTTGTACGTATGCAAAGCAATTGCCGTTTTGGAAGTCAGCCATACTCTAGCCTAGAGTCTCTAGGGATGCACAGCAGAGGTGCACGCAGTCGACGTCGCGGGCAAACTGCGCGCACGCGAGCGTGCTAGGCGAGGTGAAGTGAGCTGTACGGAGATGGCATCGTATACATATTAACCACTACACACATATTTTTAAGTAAAAATGCGTGTATGTATGTGTACTTTTGCGACAACTGGGCCAGTGTGGCATCAGGCCACCAGAAAAAGCCAATTTTCCAAAACAAAAGCGCCAAGTTTTTATTATCATGTTTAATAATTTTTTTGATTCAGTAAAAAGTGTATATACATATCCATTTCCTCACGTTTTTATTAATAAATTAATTTCAATACATTTATAACAACGCAAAACATATTTAATTTACCTATTCCTCACATTTTATCCAGTAAATGAGTTCCATCTTAATGTAGAATATTAGTGTGCATTCGGTGTGCTTAAATTAAAAAAAAACCTTTCACTAAATACCGCACAAAGCATTGAATTCGAATTGTTTTGGCTTTTTGGTTTCCCAAAAGCACTAAATTTAGTGCAAAATGCACGACCTTGGCAACAGTGAGCTGAGCACATCAATGCGAGGGGATTGATTTTTGGTTCTTACATAGAACACTGATAAGATTCACAAACTTATCTTAGGACTTAATTAAAATAATCAACATTATTTGTAGACGAATATATTTGTGTTCGTATGAAATAGTAGCTTATGTCGGGAGGCTGGCTTTAGTAAAATGTACCATTTCCTATATTCTTTAAACCACAAGGAATTTTTTTTATGAAACTTTATACGAATATTGACTTGCTAGCATCGCCATTAACACTACCGTCTTTTACGTTTATTTTCCAAGAGTTCTTCAACGACTCGGCGCCAGTGAGTCTTTCGCAATCGTATGCTGCGAAAGGTTCATTATACTAAAGCCAGTCTTCCGACATAAGCTACTATTTTATACGAACACAGATATGTATACTTCCTAATAGGCTTGTAAAATGCCCAATACCCAAATCCCTCGCATGCGTTAATATCGGTAAAAAATTGGGTACGCTCAAATCTGGCATCGCTGCAGCAAGTACAG
>NW_016157376.1:183882-187103 GCF_001687245.7 Rhagoletis zephyria
ATCTCAAAAACGGTACCATAGAATTAAAAATAACCTTGATTTTCGGAATCAGGGGGTGATTTTACATAAGAATTTCATAACGGCGTTTCTGGTAAAGAGAAAAAGTTGAAATTTGTGGTCCAGTGTAATCACGATATCTTTTATTTTTTTACATTTTGAGGACAAAAATTATACAAATCCATCAATTTTAAATATTAATATCGTTCTGAAAACACCAAGTTCTTTACAAATTGCGATAAAACGAATTATTTTAGGTACTATTTCCCAATGAATAGTAGTAAAAAAATTAAGATCGGCAGCACTGAAAATAAGCATGCCGATCTGGTCAAATTACAACAAACACGTCGCTACAGACAACACCACCATTGCTTGAATTACATATATATGAGTTGAGAACATAAAATAAATAAGGTTACATAGTTTAACCAACAATAGATTTGCTTTCCTTTATGTATGCGTTTATGAACTTTTACTCACAACCACAATTTCACACTTCATTTGTGTATGAAATACAAATTTATACTAAATGTATACATACCCTCCAGTACTGCTGGAGTCAATCGCTACTTTTGAACCGCTACTGCACCGACTCCTAGGTAAGTAGCTACTCTATTAACCCGTGGTAGTGCACATGGTAGTGCAGAGTCGAACCAGTCGTAAGCAGAATAGCGAAAGACTACGACAGAGGGCGCCCATAAATCACGCAAGTGACTACTTTAGTAACTCCCGGTAGTGCAGAGAGAGCCGATGGTGACTACCGCCTAGGACATTGCCTTGTAAAAGTAATCGATGAAATACACTGCAAGTAGTCGGTCGGTAATTGACGGTGTTTATTAGGTAGCTACCGATTCAGCAGTCCGGTAGTCACTCCCCCGTACTGCAGGGTATGTATATGTACATATAAGCATATATACACATACATTTTCGCTCAAAAGTATTTCATTATCTCCCTGCAGTGAAACCGCGGACTAGTGAATCAAATTTGTAGTTCCGTACTAGGTCTTTATCGCCAAAAAGGAACTAGTCCGATATGAACTAAATCCCCACCAGTCCAAAATCGGAGAAAAGTGGTTCTTTTAAAAAACTAATTTATTTCAGTTTTTTCACTAGAAATCGATATCTAAAGTGACGAATTTAGAAATGGTTCGGAACTATAGAAAAAGGGATGCAGAACGAACTATCGATCTTATTTGTCGAATTTAGAACTAATTCGGAGCTATCGAATAAGGGATGCAGCGGGGGGCTTGTTTACTTTACATAGATATGTGTTCGGCGGCTTTTTCGTTCAAATACGCTTCTATTCTGCACTTCGCAGATGCTTTTTCATAGCTTGGTAATACAAAACTGGAATTTGTGTTAGCATTTCAACATATTGGGACCGTCTGGAATCTAAGAAATAACAGCGAGCACCTCTGCAAACTCAGCTACAGCTAAAGGTATGTAAACGTACATTTCTTACAATCATTCAAACAAATTTAATTTCAAATTGAAAACACATTTCCAAAATAACTTAAAATCGCACACACAGAAGAACCAAAAAGATTGAAAAATCATGATACTTTATTCTTTCGTCTGTCGATTTCAGGACTGGTTCGGAANTCGCACACGGAAGAACCGAAAAGATTGAAAAATCATGATACTTTTTTCTTTCGTCTGTCGATTTTAGAACTGGTTCGGAACTATAGAATTTAGGACTAGTTCGGAACTATCGAAAAAGGGATGCAGCGGGGGGCAATTGACACTTCCTAGGACATCGCCATGTTAAATTCGCCAGTTGCTTGCATGCAAAAGAGATTTATCGCGAACCAGTACTGGGTCTAAATGTACTAGAAGCGCCCCAGTTCAGAGCTAGAGATTTTCCCCACAGGGCTTACAAAGGGCATGGGCAGAGAGTTAGCAGGTGCTAAAAGAGCGTAAGCGTCGCGTGTACGTATACAAGCGAGAGCGCAGCGATGAGAACACGGCAGCATGCAAAATGACCCTCCAGTACTGCTGGAGTCAATCGCTACTTTTGAACCGCTACTGAACCGACTCTTAGGGCCGGTTACTCAATGTCCGGTTAACACTAATCTCCGGTAAAACATCGTTATCGACGTCTACGACTCCATGCATACAACAGGGAGTCGGTAACGTCGATAACTATGTTTAACAGGGGATTAACGTTAACCAGACATTGAGTAACCGGCCCTTAGGTAAGTAGCTACTCTATTAACCTGTATTAGTGCACATAGTAGTGCAGAGTCGAACCTGTCGTAAGTAGAATAGCGCAAAACTACGACAGAGGGCACCCATAAATCACGCAAGTGACTACTTTAGTAACTCCCGGAAGTGTAGAGAGAGCCGGTGGTGACTACCGCCTAGGACATTGCCTTGTAAAAGTAATCGATGAAATACACTGCAAGTATTCGGTCGGTAATTGACGGTGTTTATCAGGTAGCTACCGATTCAGCAGTCCTGTAGTCACTCCCCCGTACTGCAGGCGAGTTAGGCACACTAACACATTCTCACTTTTAGCTTACGCTTGTTTGTGGTTGTGCCCACCTCCCCTGTAGTCAAATGAACTAGTNCCGGTAGTGCAGAGAGAGCCGATGGTGACTACCGCCTAGGACATTGCCTTGTAAAAGTAATCGATGAAATACACTGCAAGTATTCGGTCGGTAATTGACGGTGTTTATCAGGTAGCTACCGATTCAGCAGTCCTGTAGTCACTCCCCCGTACTGCAGGCGAGTTAGGCACACTAACACATTCTCACTTTTAGCTTACGCTTGTTTGTGGTTGTGCCCACCTCCCCTGTAGTCAAATGAACTAGTTGTAAACTACCTTACAACTAGTACGAACCGCATGCCCAACTAGTCAGCCAACTATCTTTTTTCCATGCAATCAACTGGTATTTTTAACATGGGGATGTCTTACGAGATGGCAATTGTCAGATTTCGGCTAGAAATATACCAGTATCATACTAGTTCAAAATATACAGAAAAATACTAGTCTAACTATGGACCAAAACCACTACTTTGGGAGTAAAAAATAAAATGAATTTATGAATATGCAATAAACAACTTTTAAGTACACTTTAATATATAACACATTTTTATTTAGCAGCCTTAGATTTGCCAATAATTAGTGTTAAATTTTTTGAGTATTAATTAAAAGAAAAAATAAATACATAGATATTTCAAACTTTCGAATATAAATTTAAATTCATTTTTCATTAAGTGTT
>NW_016157376.1:187128-198933 GCF_001687245.7 Rhagoletis zephyria
AAGTCTGGTCATTTTCGAACTAGTTCGGTTTCAGTCAGGGAATTCTAGTTGTAAACTAGTATTTTTCCTGACTAGTTTGGGATTTCACTGCAGGGTCTGTCTTACAAGAATGATAGAATACACNTCATGTATCGCAATTTAATTCTCACGCACAAAAACCAATAACGTAGGTGTCATGTGTTTATGTGTTCATGTTATTGTTCGTCGGTCCGCCACCAGTACTTCGTCCGACAATAACAATGCTATGCCGTACTTTTCCAAGAATGATAGAATACAAGATTGCGCCGATTGCAGCAAAATTCGTGAGAGTAATTTTAGCGTGACGTCATCGTAGAGTTGACAACTGAGAGCGGCGAGAATAAAGGCGATTAGTGATGTGCTGAATTGTCCCCAATACTCGGTACCCAATACTTAAAAAAGATTTAGGTACCCAATACTTCCATTTCGGTATCCCATACCGATTCTGTACATTAAACCTTCGCCATTATATGCATTTCAGGTTTAGAAAAAACTTTCATTACTAATTTATATGATATCGGCTAAAACACTTGAACTTATCGCAACAGAGAAATATTATTTTATCAGTTTTAACCTTAGTCGATCCAAGGTCCAAGAAAAATGCTTTAACGGATGAAGAAGCTTTTCAGGGGGGAGGTCTATCCAGTTAGCGACAAGTTTCGGATCGATATCGCACTTGTTGGCGTAAAAAATATTTCATATCATACGTCAACAAAACCGATACCGATTCGAAAATTGTCGCTAGCTGGTTATAGAATCTGCCCTTAGGCCTCCAAAAATGATATCGTCCGATTCAGCTGGAACAAAAATGCTTCAAACAAGTAAGAGTTTCTCTGCGTTATGGCCTCGAACCGACATATATACATCTTTCATTTGAATCAGTAAAAAAGCTCTATTGGCTCCTACATTCGGGTTTTGTTAGGCGTTTTTTCCATATTTTTGGCCTATGTGCGCTTTTATTCGAAACCTAAATGTTTCGGTACCGAGTATCGGTGTGGTAGATTCAAATAAATAAATTTATAAACATGTTATATGCACTTACGGTCAGCTGTTTAAGTTAAGTGACATATTTACCAGTTTTGGCTATTTATATTTTTTGTTTACTTAATGTTTATCTTTTTTTGCTGACGGTGTCAGTATTAAAAGCTGTATTGGCTCCTTCATTCGGGTTTTGATAGGCGAGTCTCCCCTGAGCCGTTTTTTCCATATCTTTGGCCTGTGTGCGCTTTTATTCAAAATCTAAATGTTTCGGTACCGAGTATCGAGAGTATTGGATACTTTTTAAATCGGTACCGAATATCGATCAATACTTGAAAGTATTGATTCAGCACATCACTACTGCTGTCAACTCGACTGTGACGCCAGCAAAACAGCTGATTCTGTCAAATTCACTGAGAGCCGATTAGCGGTATTGCGATCGGCGCCACCTTCTGTATTCTCTCCACCGTGATTATCTTAAAAGTACCAAATGTCACAAAAAATTCCAACACAACCCCTTTTTGGTGAGTGATTCAGTGTCAAAGTGGTGCTCATTTCTGTGCGCTCTATGTAGAATTTTTACGTAAAAATGGTAAAGCAGTGCAAGTATGCTCACTTTTAGCTCGTGGTTTTTGTGGTAGTGTCCATCACGGCTCATGTATGTTTTTATGATAATTGTTTTCGTTTTTGAGAGATGCTGAATTTGCTGTTGACTGTAAAGGCTCTGTTATGCATACTTGGCATGGCTTGAGAGTTATCACATAAGAAATCGGTTAAATGAGCTCCGCGTGTAAGCGGTTATCCAACGCACAGCAGTACATACGTAGAAGTCTGTTGGTTTTTGATTTCTACGTAAAAATGGTATAGCAGTGCATGCACTGCCAAGTATGCATAACAGAGCCTTTAGTATTTCCGCAGCTGCTGTGCGATGAAGATCATGAAAGTGGGGGTGTATGATGTAATGTATTTTTCACACCCTCTTTACCCTGAGAACTGCTTTACCTCTTGCGTAACACTTGCTGGCTCTTTAAGCAGGTGGTCACTCTCTGTCCATGATTGTATATGAGGAAATTTGACACCGCTATAACTGTTGCCAACTTTGTGCCTTTCGCAATAAATTAAGTGCGTTTAGGGAACTAAAACGCGAAAATTTTTAGTTTAGCGCTTGTTTCGATCTTTGGTGCCCTTTTCAAGGTAATTTTATAATAAAAACGTGATTCTACGGTGACATTGTATTTATTTTGTTAATTGATTTATTCATTCCAAACGTACGGAAAACTTTATCCGTTGACTTACACATATGTTAGTGTTTGGCCGAGCTTCTCCTCAGGATAATATGCTCCCAAATAATGCAAACGCAATATTTTCACACAATCTCTATCACGGAATTCATAGAATATTCTGCTAATTAGCTGGATGTGCGCATTTGTACAAAAGTAAGCAATTACATGAAAATAAAGCCGCTAGAGAAACCAAGTAAAGTTTTGCAAATTGTTTTACGAATAAAAAAACATTTTGCTAATTAAATTAATTAAATTGATTAACTGCGCATAGTTGGAAATATTTACAAGTGACATTGCGTGATTACTTAAAATATTTGAACATACAGCTTTATATGCAAAAAAAATACCATTAAACACAGCAACACAAATTTGGTGTTTTTTTTGGGAAAATTGCGCTATTGTCAGTGTTTTCCTGCTTTTTTAAATAAAAAGCTTGGCAATACTGATCACTAGCTGACCTTTATCGAGCGCTCTTTGCTGGGTTCGGACTCCGAAAATGGGAGTAAAAATCAAGTTTTCGTAGTAGATGTGCATTTCTTATCTTTATAAAAAACAATTCATTTCTCCTTGTATCACTGTATTCTAGGACTAAATAAGGGGCTACAGCTGCCTTTACAAGGGTCCATTTCTGTAGACTAGAAAATCGACTAGCCAAAGCATTTACATTTTACGGTTGAGATGTCATTTATACGGGTCGATTTTGGTTGAACGACAAAAATCTACTAGAAAATCGACCCGTGTAAAGGCGCCTTAATCCAGCGAGCAATTATCATTAAAGTTAAAATGCCTTGGTTAAAATTAATAAAAAGTTACTTCATTCTTTCTTTACCGGGACAATTGTTACATCGGTGGGCAACGACGCAATTACAGAACTTTAGATAGAGCAATCTTTTTCGATCGGGTTTAAATCGGGCGATTGTGAGGGCCTATTCCCGAATTCAAGTGTATTTGCAAAGTTGCTGTAGTTCACCAATGTAACAATCGTGTCGATAAAAAGGTCAAATATAACTTTTAATTTGTTATTTCTGTTCGAAGAGTAAATTTTTTGATGCAACAAAACGGAGCAGATTTTCAGTTGAGCGGAGTAGAGGTTTCAAATTATTTCGACAAAACGGAACAAATCTACTCATATCGGAGCAAAGTACAAACGATGGCGTATTGTGTATATGAGGAACAGTCAGTATTACCGCAGCCTAGATCTGCAAAACTATCGATAGTGACGCCATTCGTTAGTTTGAAAAATACTATCGATATTTTCGATAGTATCGTATACTATCGTGTTGTATATGTAGGGAAACTTCAACTCCGAACAAAATATGTATAATCTATCTATATATATAAAGCAATAGCCGTTTTCGTTGTTCGGAGTTAACTCAAAAACTACTGCATAGATTTCAGTAAAATTTTCAGAGGTATACCTTGCATATATGGTCCTATTATAGGCTACCAGAAAACTCGCTAGGCGGCACTGGGGTCGAGATATTTATAAACCGATTTCGCTCAAATTCAAAACGTGTGCTACTTGCATGATGAGAAATACGTATGCGAAAAATAGACCCGCTAGGTAGCGCTGGAGTCGATTTATTTATAAAAATCGTATTTATGAACCGATTTCTTTTAACTTCAAAATGTGAGCTACCAGCATGATGGAAAATACGTTTACCAAAAATAGACCCGCTAGGTGGTGCGGGAGTCGAGTTATTTATAACCGATTTCGTTCAAATTCAAAGTATAAGCTACCTGCGTGATGAAGAAAAGTACGTGTGCCTGGGCCACACAGTAGAAGTGAAACTTACGTTACATATCTAATCAATATCTTGTGTCATAATAAATATATCGAGGGCTTATATTCAATAAAAGCTATCTGCAATTTTCAGAAAAACTACTTTCCGATGTTGAACCCATCTTGTGCTTAGCTGTCATCACTAATGTTAATTTGAACTATGCAATTCAATAACAAATTTTTTTAACAAACGATATATATACATGGTCAGTTCAATAATAAATATCAATAGCAATATCGATAAATATCAATAGCAATATCGAAAAATATCGACAACAAAATCGATAAAATTATCGATAACAAAATCGATAAAAAATTCGATAACAAAATCGATAAATACCGATAACAAAATCGATAAATATCAATAACAAAATCGATAAATATTGATAGCAAAATGCATTAATATCGATAAAAGAATTGATAAAAAAATCGATAAGTTTCGCTAACAAAATCGATAAATATCGATATCAAAATTGATAAAAAATATCGCTAACAAAATAGTTAAAAATATCGATTACAAAGTTGATAACAAATCGATAAAAATATCGATTATTATATCGATAAGTTCCGAAAATATCGATGGCAAAATTGATAACAATTTCGATAACAAAATCGATAAAAATATCGATAACAAAACCGATAAAAATATCGATTATTTTATTAATAAGTTTCGAGAATCCCGATAATCTCTAAAATCCCAAAATAGTTCCCAGATTGAGTCTCTGTGTCTCTCTCTCTATATCCTTTCCGCTTTAATAACCTTTATTTTAATCTTTCTTCCCCTATCTTCATCTTTACTTTTATCGGTATCCTGATCCTCATCTTTGTTTTTACTTTTTTGTTTATCATTTTCTTCATCTACATATTCTCCTTCCAGCTTTGCCCGTATATAAGTAAAGTGTTTAAATTTACCTTGGTTTTAATGTTTGCCTTTATTTTTACGCCTCTTTGTTTTCGTTTTCATTTTTACCTTTGCCATTATCCTTTTCTTTATCTATGTACGTAGTCACCTTTACTTTCATTGTTGTATTGGTCTTTTTCTAAGTGTTATTCTTTAACCTTTTATTAGCAAATTTTTGTTAAATTAATACCATGTACACAAGAAGCACTTGTTTGAGCCCCAACCATTTCCGTTGCACCATTTCCGTGTGCAATTTCCGTTGAATTTTCCAATTTACTCCCAACCAACCAACCGAAGCTAAAGAAGTTTCACTTCAAAAAGCATTTGCGAAAAACGGACCCCATAAAAGACCTATTTATGAACCGATTTTGTTAATGCAAATTCAAAACGTTTACTACTTTCATGATGCTTTTTTTTCATTCGAAATATATATGTACATCTATACTATTATATAAAATTGATTATATGGAGTACGTTTGTAACGAGTACTAGACCGATTTTAATATTTTTTTTTTTTTTAAACGAAGCATTTGTAAAAAGACGCAGAGTGGCATACTTATATTTTTTATTCTTGGAAGATAAGCACCCTTTTTTTGGGTGTTAAGTTACAAAAAGTTACAAGCATAAGCCTATTTGGTTGCCGAATACAGCGCATAGCTACGCGAAAAATCTGTACATCAGTGCCGATCAAACACGAGCTCACAAAGGCAAAAGAGATGTGAATGAGCGACGTGACTGCGCTATACCACATACATACACACATAAACGTATTTGAGCTAAACAGCGATCACTGATTGAACATCCCAGCAAAAAACTCACTTACCCCAGAAGTGAACTTGGAATCGAGAAAATGGTTACCAATCGGTTCTACTCTCACTTCCAGAAGGCATTGATTTAACCTAGGCATGTCATTGGCGGTAACGCCTTGCTATTTTACCATTCAGAAGCGGAAGTGAAAGGTCTTGCTGTATTGATGCACCGAGAAACGAATGAAGAATTGCATGCGCTCTCGCTTACTTAGAAACGAACGTACAAAGGCTTCGATTTTGTGGACTGAGAAGCGACCGAAGAATACCTTGCTCTTTCCATTGTAGAGAAGTGAACGCAGAAAGCCTTCATTACTAATAAACTGAGAAGCAGCTATAGAAGACCTTGATCTTTTGATTACTGAGAAGCAAACGCAGAAATTATAAAGTATTTTTTGATCTAATGTTACACATTTATTACAAGTTTCTAAATTGTACTGATAAGGTGCTTGCGTTATCCACAGAGCGCCTGAACTGAATTTAAATTTTAAAAAATCTATCAAAAATTGGGCTTGGAAGCTAGATAATCTATATAAGCTAGATAATATATAATAAGTGCACAAAATGCGTCTAATCGGGAATATGTAGCTGCCAAACTGGATTTTTGGTAGATTTTTTTAGAATAAGTCAAAATTATTTTTTTTTAAATAATAAAAATGATTTTTTTGCAAAAAGCTATCCAATGATTTTTTTAATTTTGTTATAAAATAAATTAGAAAAAATCTAGATTCAGAATACACAAAGCCATTTTTAGTAATCGAAATTTTCCTTTAAATTCAGTTGAGGCGCATCTTGTATACAGTCAATCAATAAAGTTTAGTTACAGAGAGTTTTTGGCAATACGGGCAATTGTTTTTTAAATAATTTATCTATCGCTAACTTTTTCCCGTATTGAAAAAAACTCTCTGTACCTAAACTTTATTGATTGAATGTATATTGAAAAATAATACAAAATATAGGAAATATTCAGTCTTGCAAATTTGATAGGCTTACATACTATACATGTATGTGATAACACAGTGCTAAAAATACAAAAATGTTTGGAATACCACATTGTCACTATAGCATCGTGTAATTAAACAAATTAAAACTACATAAAAAATAGTTCATACGCTGTTGAAACACTTGTGCAGTGTTGGAAATTGTAAAATAAACCAAATAATAGTTGCGTTCCAGAAAACACTGCGTTGTAATTATGTATAAGCGCACCACATATTGACAAGTGTAAGCAACTCATTTTTTTGTTATTTAACTTATTTTGTTATAGGAATATAGTTTAGTCTTTAACAAAAACCGCATAAATTCAAAATTCGAACTTTGGGCAATATTTTAAAAAGAATCAACCAACTTTCGTAAAAACTTCGGGCGTTTTAATAATATTTCAGAGAATTATTTTGAGTATGCACTTTTGTAGCCCACATAGTGGTGGTAAATAAAGTGCATGTTCGAAGTTGCTTAAAAAGCGCATTGACTTCTGGATATTTTTTTTTTTGCTTATGGGCCACTCAAAATATTTCTCCGAAATCAATTCAGTCAATTGGAAAAAAATTCATTAGTAAGATAACATAAATTTAATCAAGTAAACTAATAAATAATGTTTACTCCGAACTATATGATTCTTCGTTTTCTTCGTCTTCTTCAGTTTCCTCTTTCTCGTTGTTTTTATTGTGCTGAAGTTTTCTCCTTAGAGTATTGGCTTTATGGTACTTATTTTTCACAGCTTTCAAACCAAATTTAAGATCTGCCTCGAATTCTTTTTGGTCTTTCCCCAGCTTTTGTGAAGCTCCTATTAAATAAAAAATATAGATCATATTATCAGAGGAGTATATACATACCTAGGAACATATATACATACAAACACTCGCTCCATTATACCTGCGTACACCCTTGTTTTTTAAACATTCACAATGTTTTGCAAGTTATAATTTTTTTGATATTTTTTTACAAAAATACGGATCATGCTGCAAACAAAACCAAAGTTTCAAAGTGTATACAAAATTAAGGAAAATTTAATGAATTTTCATCGAAATTTTAAACTTTTTACTCAGCTTTTTTGAGAAAATTTCTGGTATGCAGTTTTATAGCCCATTTTAGTATAATAAAGTGCAAGTTTCAAGTGACTCGAAAATACCGTTGATTTTTGACAATTGTTTTTGTTGACGATGCTAGGCATTCTCTTCCATATAAAAAATACTTCGCTCATACCTTGTATGGAGAAAAATGCCTAGAGCCGTCAGCAAAAAAAAAATATTAAAAATCAAAAGTATTTTCAAGCCACTTGAAACTTGCACTTTATTATACCAAAATTGAATGGGCTATGAAACTGCATACCAGAAATTGTCTCAAAAAAGCTGAGTAAAAAGTTTAAAATTTCGATGAAAATTCATTAATTTTTCCTTAATTTTGTATATAGCTTGCAAAACATTGTGTTTAAAAAAACAAGGGTGTACGCAGATATAATGGAGCGAGCGCACGTATGCATTATATAGAATATATATAAAGAAGGTACTTACGAAATAAAATATCCATCAGCTTTGGATACGCTTTTAAAGATTTTTTCCGCTGCCTTCCCTCAAAATTGTAATTCATTACAATTTTCTCAGCAAAAATTGAGCGTATGTTGGATTTTAGTCCCCCAGATTTAATTAAATTAAATACGCTAGAAATCTAAATAAAGACAGGACTAAAATTAATGTAAAATTATTTAAATTAAATATTATACCATTTGATCGTGACTTTCTGCGGTGATTGAATATTCTACGTCATCCAAATCATGTTGGATTGTTATAGGGAAAATTGCAGAATACTTATCGCTTGGAAATAAGTCTTGCGCCACCTTTTTTAATAGTACGACTTGCTCAGATAAGACGTTTTTCAGTACCTCCATGTCGTTTTTATTGGAATCTGTAAAATAAACAGCATATTGAGTTAAAGACATAACTTATTTCTGTTATTTGTGTGGGGTGTGTGTGTGTGGATGTGGAACATTACATTAAAGTCAAACTATCGACTTAAGCTGTAGTGAGTGGATATGTTCTTACATTTCGTTTATTATGATAGATACCTTTCATTGCAGCTATTTCCGAGTTTAAGTTTTCCAACATAAAGTTTTTCTCCATGACTAGTATCTTCAATGACTGTATTTGCCTGGTTTGTTCCAATAGTGATTCTGAAATTATTGTAAAATAAGTATATGTACACACATACATATCGAGGGCTTATATTCAATACCCTCTATCTGCACTTCTAACAAATTAAATTGCAAAGTCAGAATTAACACCAGTGATGACAGGTAAGTACCAAATGTCTTCTAACATCACAAAGTAGTTTTTGTGAGAATTGCCGATATTGGGTATTGATATGTAGATATGATAAGAATTTAAATATCAAAAACGTTCTTACCTTGTAACTCAGCAAATTATTTCGTCAATTTTTTAATTTCAGCCATATTATGCGTTTGCTTGTAATATCAATCAGTCAATCTCAATTTATTTAAAGTTATANTTGTTAAACATTCACAATGTTTTGCAAGTTATAATTTTTTTGATATTTTTTTACAAAAATACGGATCATGCTGCAAACAAAACCAAAGTTTCAAAGTGTATACAAAATTAAGGAAAATTTAATGAATTTTCATCGAAATTTTAAACTTTTTACTCAGCTTTTTTGAGAAAATTTCTGGTATGCAGTTTTATAGCCCATTTTAGTATAATAAAGTGCAAGTTTCAAGTGACTCGAAAATACCGTTGATTTTTGACAATTGTTTTTGTTGACGATGCTAGGCATTCTCTTCCATATAAAAAATACTTCGCTCATACCTTGTATGGAGAAAAATGCCTAGAGCCGTCAGCAAAAAAAAAATATTAAAAATCAAAAGTATTTTCAAGCCACTTGAAACTTGCACTTTATTATACCAAAATTGAATGGGCTATGAAACTGCATACCAGAAATTGTCTCAAAAAAGCTGAGTAAAAAGTTTAAAATTTCGATGAAAATTCATTAATTTTTCCTTAATTTTGTATATAGCTTGCAAAACATTGTGTTTAAAAAAATAAGGGTGTACGCAGATATAATGGAGCGAGCGCACGTATGCATTATATAGAATATATATAAAGAAGGTACTTACGAAATAAAATATCCATCAGCTTTGGATACGCTTTTAAAGATTTTTTCCGCTGCCTTCCCTCAAAATTGTAATTCATTACAATTTTCTCAGCAAAAATTGAGCGTATGTTGGATTTTAGTCCCCCAGATTTAATTAAATTAAATACGCTAGAAATCTAAATAAAGACAGGACTAAAATTAATGTAAAATTATTTAAATTAAATATTATACCATTTGATCGTGACTTTCTGCGGTGATTGAATCTTCTACGTCATCCAAATCATGTTGGATTGTTATAGGGAAAATTGCAGAATACTTATCGCTTGGAAATAAGTCTTGCGCCACCTTTTTTAATAGTACGACTTGCTCAGATAAGACGTTTTTCAGTACCTCCATGTCGTTTTTATTGGAATCTGTAAAATAAACAGCATATTGAGTTAAAGACATAACTTATTTCTGTTATTTGTGTGGGGTGTGTGTGTGTGGATGTGGAACATTACATTAAAGTCAAACTATCGACTTAAGCTGTAGTGAGTGGATATGTTCTTACATTTCGTTTATTATGATAGATACCTTTCATTGCAGCTATTTCCGAGTTTAAGTTTTCCAACATAAAGTTTTTCTCCATGACTGTATTTGCCTGGTTTGTTCCAATAGTGATTCTGAAATTATTGTAAAATAAGTATATGTACACACATACATATCGAGGGCTTATATTCAATACCCTCTATCTGCACTTCTAACAAATTAAATTGCAAAGTCAGAATTAACACCAGTGATGACAGGTAAGTACCAAATGTCTTCTAACATCACAAAGTAGTTTTTGTGAGAATTGCCGATATTGGGTATTGATATGTAGATATGATAAGAATTTAAATATCAAAAACGTTCTTACCTTGTAACTCAGCAAATTATTTCGTCAATTTTTTAATTTCAGCCATATTATGCGTTTGCTTGTAATATCAATCAGTCAATCTCAATTTATTTAAAGTTATATTCATTAATTTTTAATAATATATATGTATTATATATATCGCACATTTGTTGCAAGAGTGTCATAATCAAAAACTCTTGCAGGAAATTTGAAATATGTTTATAAGAATTATATGTAGCTGTGCACTAATGGTAACAAAATAATATTTTCTTTAAACGGTAGACCTACTAATTTGCAGTGAATATCTTGTATATTATATATATCTTCTGGGCCACAGCTTGCAGTACTTACGACACTGATTCCAAGGTCCCAGGAAGGAACAGGTGTTGCGAAAAAGTCTTTTGGATGCAGAAATTCCCTCGAATTACAACTTTATAGCTTACATTGTTGAGTGAAATACCATCAACCGATAGTCCCTTGATTTCCTCTACAAAATCCTGAAGGTAAACTTCAATATTATAAGGCTTCTTTTTACCAACGTAGCATCCAATTAAAAACACTGTTTTACACCTAATATTGGCAACTCGACCCAAAATTGGCCACAAAGTAACCTGCGAGCTCTTAAACAAGGGTAAACCGTCAATTCCTATATGTAATTGAACTGCAGTTGGATTTTCCTGAAGAATTTCATTTGCTAATTTTTTCAATTGTATTTTTACGCCAATATGGAAGCGGTGGGCGCTACACATTTTTCGGGGTGATCTAACAAAGACCCAACACTTAGAGGCACATTCAGGTTTTCGCTTTTTAAAATATTTAATAAGCTCGCGCAACAACGAAACGAAGGTGTAAATTCCTGGAACCAATATTTTAGCTTGGATTCAAGCGTCTTCGGCTCCAATTCTACAATTCTATTCTCACCATTTACACTCTCACTACCAGATTCAGCTATTCTTCTCGCATTTTCACTATTTTCATTTCCCATTAGTACACAGCACATATTTTTCCAACGATTTTCATCAATTTTTTTATTAATTTCACTTTTTTGTTTTTTTACT